>NC_090718.1:13468001-13770060 GCF_040954835.1 Lepisosteus oculatus
CCCCTTGGGGAAAGCAAAAACCCCAGGGGTGCAATGGATGGGGGAAACTTCTTAAGAGCACATTTTTTTAAAAAAAGGATCTTTTTATAGTTTACTTACGTTAAGGAGAGGCGTCTGAGCCCTGAAGATCTGGAAATCCGGGCTTGTGTCAGCGGAGCGAGCTGGGATGGCCTGAACGGCCTCCCCTCATTCGCAAGCCTTCCTGTGTCCTCGTACCCGATTCCCAGCCCAGTCCGTCCCCGGCGAGAGCTCTACCTCCTCGTGCTTCTGAGCAGCCAGTGAGGTGCGCGCTGCAGTCCCGCGGCCCGCGGAAAACGTCTCGGGCGGCTTCCCCCAAGCCTCAGCTCACCTTCGCTGGGAACGGCAAGTGCCGAGTGTCTGCTAGGAGTGTTCAGCATGACAGCTGCTAGAGAGCATTAGCGGGTCTGCAATTTTACCCCAACTGGGCGTGCGAAGGAATAATCCCAGGATTTCAGAGGAAAAAACACACCTATTTTCATTACACATTAGCTCTTATGAGCTTAAATTCTACTGACCATTGCATTTTGAAGCACAAAAAAAAAGTAGATGGTTCACAGCATTCTTGTCACAGAAAAGATGTGGTTTTCCGGCCTGGATTATTAAACTTTACTGCCCGGTGGCTCCATTCAAGCTGTTAGCATCCAGCTTCCAAACTGTTTTTGTTTGTAGACGTGCAAACGGACAAGTAGTGCTTGACTGTTTCTTCAGTCCTGCTCTGTGAAAATCTACAAAGAATACAGGATAGTGGGACGGGAGGAAAATTGTGTGCCTCGTTTTGAAACAAATGTCAGTGGTTAATAATGCAGAGAGGTTGCAACCCACAGCTAAAGAAATGTTGGTGTAAAATACTATGTAGTATTGCTTTCATTTAAAATGCTGTCTAGTATTTTTTTCAGTTCATCTTTTTGGGAATTTGACTGCACACTATATGTGATTTGATTTCGCCTTCTACAGAAGACAGAGGGGAAAAAAAGAGTTAAATGCACAGAGCCACAGGATTCCCACACACAGGTTTGCAAGGCAAGAAAGAACACTGCTTTTGAAGTTTCACATCTCTCTAGATGCAGTTTTCCATCTTTAAACCATTCTGTTTCAGGCCCCTTTCTGAGGCACAAAGAGGAGATTCTTCCCATACTGTTCTCTGTTCTTTGCTGACATGGCACATAAACTCACAGATGAAACAGAAAGAATAAAATGGGATAGCTCTGAAATCCTTTACTAGCTATAGAGGCACTGGGTCTAGGATAATGGGAGTGCAACACTGTAAGGCTCAGGACAAACGGAGAGCAGACCATGCCCACATCTGGGATGTGAAGTCTCGTTTCGCAGGACAACAGGGGACCTAACAGCTGATATTCAGACTTTCACTCATGTGACCCAGATGGTTCTGTCCTTACTAGGCACAGTCTTGTTTACATTTTAGTTTCGTGAGCCAAGCTTTTTCCCCACAGTCAGCCTACTGAATTAAGGGTTATATAGGGAGTGTATATGTATATAGTTTGGTGTAGTGTCTTTATAATTTATTGGGAAACAGTTTTCTCTGCCTAAGTCCGTTGTGTCACTGGAGTAATGAGTGTGTTCACTATTACTTGTGAACTATTCTTGAGCTCATCTGTAATCTGCTAAATGGATGAAAATGAAGTGGTCAAGACCTGCGGAGCCTGTTGAATTCCACTGTAAACTGATTTAATTTGAAACAATAGATTTGATGTGGACACGATGATGACTTTGTAGAGACTATAGTCTTATTAAAGCAGTTTGTGTTTCCAGCTACCACAAACAGTGCAGAGCTGAATCAAAAGGTTCGCAGGCAATATGCAGTGCCCAGTGATTGTGACAGAGTCATCAAGGGAAACAGGGGAGTTTGCTTATTTATTTGCCTTTCAATTATAAAATTACAGTGACAGGTCTAATACTTCTTGTGATGTTGTAAATGTTAGAATACCGTTTGAACTGAAGTATCAGAACCACGCTATCCGTCAAGCTCATGACCTGATTGGAGTGCAGTGAGTCACTTTACATGTCTGCTGTGGTTTCTGTACAAACAAAATCTGTAACAAGCTCCTCCTTTAGTGCAGCTGCTCCAGCCCCACCTGTCTGTATCATCGCCAGCATCACAGAGCAGAAAAACTGGTCCTTCTTCAGAAAGACACCGTTTTCAAAATCCGGTCATCACATTTGAAACTTAAATGGTTACGTGTAACAAAGCTTTTTTTAAGCATATAATGATTGTGTCAAAATGACAATCCGTACGATCTCAAGCTTCAATAAAAATGATGGATTGGCAGCGTGCTTCCGTCTGAAATTGTCATTGGTGCCTGTCATTTCAGTGTGGTGAGAAGACCACCTGCAACCCCCCCTGATTCGTGCATTTGAACAAAATGTGATGTGTATGCGGAGGAGTCTTGCAGGAGTTTCGAAAGTCTGAAAAACCAAAAACAGTGTAATCTTCAGGTGAGAACAAGAAAATGTCAATGTTCTGAGTTCTCTGTAAAAGTATCTGATTTCTCCTTAAATTTCTTGCTGTAGAATTTAAGTCCCTATATTTTGCTTCTAGTTGTTTTTGGTCATTAGAAATCTGACAAAACTGTTGACTGTAGCAAACCTATCCTAACCTTCTCTTCACTGGACCAGGAGAGGAATGTTCCCAGTCGTCCCTGTAGTTGCTAACACCATGTCACCTTTGGAGAAATGTTGACAATCCCTTGTGTTAAAAGCCTCCATTTTTAAAAACAGAAGTGACAAAGGAGTGAATTACTGCTCAATGCACTTTATATATATATATCTATTCAAGACTTTTCAATGGGTTTTATATATCGGTGGTAAAGTCTGACTTTTATTTAGTTGCATTATGGGGTCAAATCCATTAGTAGAATGATATGAAAGGGTTTGTTTCAATGGATGTAATGTCTGAGAGCTTTGTCTGGTGTATATAACTCTCAGATACTTTCTGTACATTTTTTTAGTCATTTTATATTTTAGAAAAAAAAATCAATTTAATGATCATGGTAGAGACAATCAAAAACATTTCCTTTCCTGCTCTGTATGTCGGCAGCTGAGGTTGTCTGCACTTTGAAGTGCTGTTTTGTCCTTTCAAACGTGCTTCCCGTTGGAAGGAGACCTGGTGATATCCGGTGGCTGCAGTCTGTCACTGTGTCACTATGAGTTGTCTCAAGTGCTTTGAAATAGTCTCTCTACCCGGTGGCTTGACTACATATAATGTAGCCTTGTTGGAATGGTTCGCGCACCAGCTAAAGTTTGGTGTAAGCACCTTATTCCGTTGTTAGCAAGACCGTGATTTCTTCTATCGCCAGTGGAGAGGAAGATGCATTTTTCATTCTAAAACCCAATCTACTAGAGAGAGCAAAACCCTTGGGGACCCATCAGACTGCTGCTCTGCTCGTACCCTCTTAACTAAATGAGGACATCCATGGCTCTTTAAAAGCTGGTTTAATCCTTGCTCCATGCAAATTATGGACTCACTCCTTTTATAACAACTGCTCTTGAATAGCTGCAACAGTACAGGCAGAACAAAGAAGTATAGAGGAAACCCGCCTATTACTTTTATACACCATAGTCAGGTAAATTAATCCTTCCGGCGCAAAATCTTTTGCCCTTTTACCAAAGCCAACCTCTTTTCTATAACTCCCTCAAGTCGGTTTCATATTGTAGTCCAGTATTTTAAAATACAGTATATGTGTTTGCTTTTTTTGAAGATCGGAAGGAAAATTAAAAAAAAAACTCCCTATACATATATACCAAACCATTAAATAAGTTTCCCTTTTCCCATCACTCTTAACAGATTGTGCAGTGTTCCCTGAAAAGTTCTTATCTGCTAAGGTCTTGCAAATCCCCCAGTTGTGTGGTGTTTCTGATGTAATTTAGTTCTTTTGCTGTGTTCTCAATGCACTGTGTTGCTCTCCATCCCCGAACAACCGTGCTGTACGTCTGCAGGAAATAAAATGGATGAATATTTATAATAAAGTCTCACTGGAGACATGATATTCAAAGTGGTAGATAATACATGATTGATTATGTAAGTTTTGCATCATAAAACGTCACTGAGTTTTCTATAATAAAAAGCACAGCATTGTTGTACTCCAAGGGCACATCATAAAATAAGATCATTTACAGTACAGTGGTATCCCTCAGTATGTGCAGCTGTACTGTTGTATATACAGATGTACTGCGGTATCCCTCAGTATGTGCAGCTGTACTGTTGTATATACAGATGTACTGCGGTATCCCTCAGTATGTGCAGCTGTACTGTGCTGTTCCTCAGTACAGTATGTACAGCTGTACAGTTGTACTGCTCTACTGTTATCACACAAAGAGAGACTGTTTCTTGGGGAAGCAGGTTTCAAACAATAATTGTTGCAGTATTGTTTTTCTTGATAAATTCATTACCTTTTCGTGAACTGGCTACTTAATTGCAGTGAAAAGCCTATAAAATGTTTTGTATAAAGGAGTAACTTTTCATTTTTAAGCTTCATGCTAAACACTAGCACTTTATCAACACACTGCACTTCCTGAAATGTGTGGTTTACAGTTTCCGAAACCTGAAACGTTGTTTTTCTTACTTATGTTCAGGGCCCAGCGACCATGCTGGCCTTTACTGGGCCTGCTGTGTGTGGCCTAGTGTGTGTGCGCTCCCCGAAGTGTGTCACTGTACAGTCAAGTCTGCTGTCAATGCAAGGATAACAAGCCCACCCCCTGCATCATCAGCGGTGTGAGACCACTTAAAAATACTTTTAAAGTATTATTAATTAAGAATGATTCATCTCTCCATTATCTTAAAGCAAAACAAAAAGTGCAAATGAGTGATAACCCGCATCTATGTACAGTCAAATTGAAAACTTGCACAGAACAAAAAAAAAAGTAAACCACTACTTTCAAACAGTGTATTACAAAATACAAAGTTCTCTAATTGTATTAGTCTGTGAATCTATGATGCTATGCTCTGTATATTTGGGGAAAAAAAATACAAAGATAAAAAGAAAAAAAAAGTCTTCTATGTGTTAGTGCCCTGTTTGCCAGGGTCCCTTCTGTGTTCTTGAGTGTGGTGAAGACCACAAGCATTAACATTACATCTTCGTCATCGTCTGGACAGAGAACTGTGAGGCTTTCGACTGTGTGTGTAGAGCGGTGTTACCAGTGATGGATCGTAGCTCTTTTTTTGTGTTTATCTTCCTGTATGTATCCATCTGCGCTGTAGAGATAGATAGTAACTTTTATATCTTACAAGGGATCCATCTGAAGACTGTGAAATGGCTTAGCTCAGCACGGAGAGTTCAGGTTGGCGTCAGCAGTTATCTTGGCTTCCCAGCCCCCAGCGCAGCTCATGTCTACTCCTCCTGCGCTGGCACAGGGGAGAGCGTGGGCCGCTCGCATCGCCCGCTGACACGCCACGCCCCCCCGCAGCCCCTGGCGATCAGACCTGCCCCTCAGTGCCCTGCGGAAGGGGCAGCTTCGCTTGGCGGAGAGCGGCTCCGCCGGTTGTGGGAGAACCCCATCCCCAGTTAACTGAAGGAGCGCCCCAGGTTCGAGCTGGGACATTTAAGTGCCCTTCCTGGTTAAGCTACCTGGGAGCACCCGGCGTCTGTCATTGGAATTTCATACTGTATGTATACCACTAAAGTTCGACTCAATTAAGCACGGCAACACATGAGCCCACTGTATGGGAACAACCTGTCTAATCGTGTTGTGTGCATCATGCATTCCTGTGCTTCCTAAATTGATAGCCTGGCACTCACTTTCACCCTAACATTCAGTGGTTCCTAATCTCATCCACAGTGCCACAGTGGGGTAACAGGTGAAAATTGTGCTTTCGTTCAGTAAAAAGCCCAAAATTCTCAGAAACACTCAGATTCCTTTGACATACTGGCTGATGCCAGATAGAAAAATAATCTCTGCTTTGAGTGAGATTGCCTGAAAGTCCAATTTGTTTATTTAAAATGGTATATGTATATTGCATTCACTTTTTGCTAATACTACTAGAATCTGAGCTCACTTTAAAACACATTTAGTGCAAAATGTGGCAGTCCGGTGTCTCTTTGGGAAGGTAATTGCTTTAATGATATACTCGCAGGTGTGCCTTTTTGTCTTTACATTGATAGCTCCACTAATGAGTCCCATCAAGTCAGTAGCAGAGCAGAGTGTTGTTCAACATGGGTTTTTACTGAATCATTGAAGAGAATCGCTTCACAAGATGATGTGGCCGCTGTAGTTGTCCTGGATTCCTTTTTTCCCAATGAAATCAGTGTGCAGTGATCCAAACACTAGCTGGACTCTTGAGAGAAGTGTCAATATCCTGCAAAAGTCTAGCTTTCCATAGCTTCTGAGCAATTGCACATACAATGCTTCCCTTGCTATCATTTGTTTAAAGTCAACTGTAGTAGAAGAAAGCTAATTCAGAAACATCTGTCTGTTATTAATTTATTACGCTTTAGATCAGAACCCCCCACAGCTCAATTCTCAACAGAAATGCACATTTGTAATTGCAGAATTTACCCATTACAGTTTTACCATATGGGTTTACTGTAGGTTTTTATTGGTGTGTGTTATACACAAACTAATTTTTCTAAACATTGCTAGTAAATATTTCATTGTTTTAAAAAGAAATATTGCATCAGAGAAAGATGTTTTTTTTTTACATAACATGAAAATAAAAGCCTGCCTTTTTTTTCTTTTTTCTTTATAGCACTAAAAAAACACGATAAAAATCATAATTCCTATTACTGCACTCACTTATTTTACTTCTTTGTTGTAGTGTCATTTTTGCTTATAAGGAAAATATCCTCATTTCATTAACCAAGTATTAATTCTGACATGTCGCTCTGACAGGTGTATCTGCAGAAACATGTCGGCCTCCAGGTCAGTGGCTTTTCAATACTGCTGCAACTCGGATCACCACCACCATCATAATGATACACAACAAAATGCAAAGGTGAACTAATGAAAAAAGAGATAACACCTTAGTCATTATCACTAAGCTGAAACATTTCATTGCTGTAATGCATTCTGTACTGACTCCGTTCTTTGACAATAATATTAAATCAATGCAGTTATTTGTGGATAAAAAGCTACAATTTTAATGCAGTTTTGCTGTTTAGGGTATCTGCAAAGATCTTATCATCTTTGTGTACAATTTAAAGGCTAGTGAATTCCAAAGAGCTGGGCCCTTAATAACTATAATGCATTGACATGCATGACAGATGAGATTTCTCAGTAGTATACACAGATAATTTACCATCAGTGCACTTGATGACATTTGGTAAATGCCAGAATGCACTGGGCTACTTTCCAGTGAATAACTAAATAAAACATATGTTGGAAAATGTAAAGAAGAGCATGACGTGTAATTAACATTTCTTCGAATGCAAAGCCCTTCGAAACCTTTTGAAGAGCTTGTGAAATCTAATATAATCCAGAAATCAACTTTTCAATAACTGTTTAACTAAAATATGTATAAAATATATTTTGTTTACAGCACACCAATGTTATTTTTAGAATTTCAGTTTTCTATAATGGAGAAGTCCATTTCAGCCATTTCCCATGGTCTTTCATGTAAGCTTTTTGGAAACATCTCTCTGCCTCCATTTTGCATTTTGCAGCTGAAACATCCTGAGCACCCTCAAACATGAATGTTGTGTCTAAAGTTTTACTGTATCCTGAAACAATTTAAAAGACATTATCTGTGCATATTCCCCATATAGTTTAATCAGAAATGTTTGTTTTTAATCAAAAGGGAAAAAAAGTCCCTTATTCTTTGTTATGCATTATTCAATTCTCGTATGCTTTCTCCTTCATTAAGAATTTAGTATAATTATACTCAACACCTAATGCTATGATGTAGAAAAAGATGTGATCAATCATTGGCCTTAAAAAAAAATACTGGTCTCTGAAATATTGAATGTGTTAAAAACATACTAAATAGGCATCACTTTAGCATTTGATATACTGTCATGAGGCTAATTTCTTCAGTGATGAACCAGTAGGAGGCTGGAGGCTGGATCTTTTAGAATAGCACCAGTGAACTTGGAAATTCCTTCTGAAGGACCAAATATCTGGGAGTTTCACTGCTATTCTGTCATTCAAACATGGGGGAGTACTTACTGAATTAAAAAAAAAACAGATTTGTAAAGTGTGATATTTAGGGATTATAAATCAGTTTACACTGATTTCGAGCACTCCTGAGTAGCTCAACCAGTTAGTGCACCTGTTCAGAGCAAAGTGCTGAACGCCGTAGTCTTTGCTGCTCTGGACCTGGGCTCTGACTGGGGATCTCCCAGCAGAGTGGGGCCTGAGCAGACTGCAGTCACTCGGGTTGTCCGCGGCTCACTGTGACACCCCCTGACTTGTCAGCCTGGCATCTACTGTATGTCGCTGCATGCTTACTCACAGGCCCATGTGTGCTCCTGCCGTTGGCATTTTGAGCTCCTGGTGGATTACAGAAGCAGATGCTCAGACTGTGCTTATTTTTCAGGGTGCATGTCTTAGCCTTTCTTTGCGCTATGCACATTGGGCTGTAGTGGTGAGTTGACTTGATTAAGAATTGGCTATTCCAGACTGATGAATATTAAAGTAATTGTTAATTTGATTTTTTATTAAACAATTGTTTATAACGTCGAAGCTAAGCCATGCTTTAACAGAATTAATAATCATCCAGATACTGTAGGTTTGTACTGGCTGCAGTCCCAAACTTTGTATATTTTGCTGACAGAAGCTCTGCTTTTTTATTGCTATAAAGAAACTTCACAGCTGTCGCGCAAAATTGGGGAGAACTTATTTTCCCAGGCAAACCGACTGTTCTGACACCTGTCGAACTGCAAATGCAGTTAGAAAAGGCGAAAGTTTTTTATTCATTTATAAAGGCACACCGCTGCTCTACTGAGGCACTTGTGTTTAAGCGCTTAGTCCTGTCCTCCTGTCTGTGAGATCCTTGCTGTTTTAAGTCAGAGAGATTCATGACTCTTCCTCATGCCATCTGGCTGAACACATCATGTTCAAATTATTGAGAAAGGAAACTTTCTGGTTTGCGGGTCAAAGAATCCGAAGACAAGCGCCAGAGCATGACAGGAGAAGGCGAAGGGAAACTCGCTGCACTCCCCGGCCACAGAGCTGATGTAAGAAGGCCGTAATTGTGCCCCCCAAGATGCTGCAGAGTCGAGCAAATACGTCTCGCAAGATACCGATGTCGACATTTGTTCAGAATGAGTACAACAACATGTTGTCATGCCCTCTGCAGCCAGAGGGTGTTCCTTCTCTGTCCTGTCTCTAGTTTCCGGTCTGCTGTCCTTTCTGTCCCTCTCTTTCCCTTGGGCTATATATTTCCGGGTCTTGCACTCTGTCCTCGCTCAGCATTGATGTTCGGATGTCCTGAGACCCACCTAGCACCAGGGCACCCCACGTCTGCTCCCTGAGGGCATAGGTTTCTATATGGCATTCCTGAACTCTTTGCACTAACGAGCCTGGGCCTTTTTCCCATCTCGCCGCTACGCATATGGGTCTTTTTCCGCTCTCCTGCTCCCCACGGTTAGTCCCTTTGGACGTCCGTGACACATGTGGGGTAAAAAGAGTCATGCTCAGGTTAGGCCACAACGCCTGATGTTGTTGTACAATGACAAACCAAAACGTAAAATAACCCTTTCATAAATATACACAAAACCATCGAAACCAAAACTGCTTCTTCGCATTTAGGGTTGTAGGGGGAGCAGTCGCGTATCTCAGCCAGCTACAGGTGCACGGCAGGTCACACCATGGTCAGGACGCCAGTCCATCGCAGGGTGAACACACAGAGACACACTCACACCGGGCCGGTTTTCCCAGAAGCCATTTAAGCTTCCTCTGGACTGTGGAAGGAAACTAGAGCACCCCGAGCAAACTCATGCAGGCATGGGGAGAACCTAAAACTCCATACAGATAGCACCCCAGGAACCGAACCCAGGAACTAAGCCATCTGAGGCAGCTATACTAACTGCTGTGTCACTGTGCTGCCCTATACATAAAACCACATTTTTAAAAGGTTGTCACACAATTACAATATCATTTATGTGTGCTGTTAATGTCATATTAGTTTGAATTGCATGTAATTTGCAAACCTTTCCAAACCTAATTGAAGGATAGTTTGCAGCCATCTAAAACAGCCTTTAGATATGTTAAATCAATTAAAATGGGAGCCTGTCCTACCATTTCAGCGTTTTGAAATGGGGAACTTTTTAATTTTGCTCTCATTTTGCCTTAGCTGGATCCTTCTTACAACGAATCTCTGCCTCCCTCTAGTGGACAGCTCCAGTTAAAGCCAGTCTTGGATTGAAGCCCTGCGTTTTGCACTTGTGCATCCCAAAGAAAATAAAGGGTTAGGTGAAATTAAATAGTAATAAATGTAAACATAATTAAAGTCAAGCTTGTTGTGACAGTCAGTCAACACCCACACAAGCACAGTGAGAAAGACTGTGTCTATGAAACCAGGTGATCTATTTTTGCCATGTACTTTGTATTTGTAATTTGAGATATTTATTTTTAGCTCATTATTACATGCACTTAATATTTAACATTAACACAACTAAGCACAACCTGTGCAGAAGAAACACCAAAACAAATGTGGGCAATTTTACACCTTTAGATCTCCATTTAGATCACTCTCTCATTGTATCTACCTGTAGCAAAATCAGAAGAAGTATTTTCCCTACACTCAAGTGAAAATATGATCAAAATCTGTAGGTGTGTCAGAATTGTCCAGAACACAAGAGGCTTACTTTTATATCATCAGTGCTGTGTGACTGTTTACCTGTGCTAAAGGGATGTATTCCTAAAATGTCATTACTAGATGTCAGTGATGCTTAAGTAGAGAAGAGTATTGCCTGGCTGGACCACATGGGGCTCAAACATCTCTCGTGACACCCTCTACACACTTAACTGTCGGTGCCAACAAGGCTCTGATTTGCATCTGGGCGTGTGTGTGTGTGTATGTGAGTGAGTGAGTGAGCGTGCCCAGGTGCGCGTGTGACTGTCTGCCACCGATCTCTCTCACAGCTGCTTTCCCAGTCGCTATGAAAGTGTTTCCACTGTCCTGTCTGTACACGGAATTGCCTCGCACAGGATGTCCTGGTTTCTGTACCTTGCCTTCCTCCCTTTCCCAGTTTGATTCCCTATCTCCCTGTGTTTCTATGTTGTTGCTCTGCATGAGCCGCAAAGCTTGGATATTCCAATAAATCTGTTACTCTAAAATTGACTCCTGTTGTTTTCTCTCTCTCCCTTTTTGGATGCATGCCTCGTGCAGCTTTTATCCTTTATCCTTTTTCCTTTAACCAGTTTCCCTTACTAACTCCCATCTTTTGGATTATGCAACCTGCTCTGCAAAAAATCTTAGACCAAAATTGTTTTCATTTTATGGTTTTCATTCTTTTCTCGGTGATGAAACACTGCGGTCGCCATCTGCAACCATTTCAGTTAGAGCGGTCAATGTGGTAAATCCATGTTTTGTTGTACAGTAAGTTGCATGTTAGGTCTAGGGATATGTAACGATTTTAAGAAAATGATGTCAATGATGGGGAATACTTGATTGAGCCAATTCGATTTGATGGGTAAACGTAATGTATTAAACGTTACAACACTTTATATTGGTTCCATACTTTTATAAGGTAGTGTTTACTGTACATGACCTTGGATTGTTGTAGCCAAGCTTTTGAAGATCCAGATTAGTGTGATTAAAAGAATGACTTGTTTTCCTTTCACCCAGACTAAACTGCATTAACAACAATGTTATTGCTGCTATCAGTAGAAAACAGCAGAGAAGCCTTTGCATAAGTTGTTGATCCACATTACATGTATTGCAACTCCAAATTGTGCCTAAGATATCTAAGGCTTGTGCATGATCCTAAAGACACTTTCCCAATTGCATACACTTCACAGGGTGTTGTGAATACTGAACAACAAAATAATAGTGCTCAGCCTGTTTAGAGGAAGTGAATGACAGCGAAACTGGTGGAAAACCATTTTGCTGCCTGTTTTTTGCTCTAAGTGTAACTGTGTGTGAGAGTTCAAGGGGTGAAGATGATTATCAGTAATAGACGGCACCTACTGCATCACTGCATGTTGTGTTGGCTATGAGTCACTTCTATCCCAGCAGCTATATCATGCAGAAATTAACAACTGGCAGCCCCACTGCAGCTCAGCAGGTGTGAGCCTGGCCAGTACCTGGATGGGAGACCTCCTGGGAAAACTAAGGTTGCTGCTGGAAGAGGTGTTAGTGGGGCCAGCAGGGGGCGCTCACCCTGCAGTGTGTGGGTCCTAATGCCCCAGTATAGAGACGGGAACACTATACTGTGAAAAGGTGCCTTCCTTCAAATGAGACACAAAACCTAGATCCTGACTCTCTGTGGTCATTAAAAATCCCCAGATATTTCTCAAAGAGTGGGGGTGTTACGCTGGCGTCCTGGCCATTACCAATCAATGCCTCCTTATAACCCCCATCTCTGAACGGGCTTCATCACTCTGCTCTCCTCCCCACTGGTGTGTGGTGAGCGTACTGGTGCATCATCCATGTGAGGCTGCACACTGGTGGTGGAGGGGAGTCCCCATTGCCTGTAAACTGCTTTGAATGGGTTGTCCAGTAAAGTGCTAAATAAGTGTAAGCAATTATTATTATTATGTTTTGAGAAAGAGTCGTCAGGTACAAACATCTAGATCTTCAAGTAGCAGGGTTCTTTCAGAACCTGTTTAAAATACCCATTGCAGAACTTTGAGCCGGCAGGTATTTTTTTAATTTTTAATTCTGGAGCCCCTGCTACAGAAGGTCAATTAAATATTGATTATTTGGAGCAAGGTGGGGTAACAAATTGGTGGTGGTGGAGGGGAGTCCCTATAAACTGCTCTATAACTGTCTTATATTTCTCCAAATCCCCCTTTCAGTAGGAGATCCACAGCATTCCCAAGAGTTTAGCCTATTGAAAGTGTCTAAATGTTTCGTAAAAACTGCTTTTAATCCAAAAAGGTGTCTGTGTGCCCTTGCTGCTCTTCTCTAGAGAAGAACATTTCTTGTTGGGTTATGTCTGCATGTGTCTGCCTATCTTTTATGGAAATATGCAAATTAAATTGCTACATTTCTCCACATCAGAAACAGAGCCGTCATGAATATTGTTAAACAGTTAAAGATATTTAATTTGCTTATTTCTCACAGCTCATAGCTCTTTTTTGAACACTCAGACGATTTTTGTGTCTGCCAGCCTGCCCATCCACCTACTCACCTGTCTGTTTTTGCTTATAGATTTATATATTTTTTTAAGACTATCTGGCTAATGTTTTTACATTCCTGTGTAATATCAGGTCCCAGACAAGTCAGGTTGATTGACTAGTGTGTGTTCCACAACAATCTCCCCTTGCACATCTAAAACAAATGATCAAAAGAATAAATACCATGCTTAAATACTGTAGCTAATGATGCTATTTAAGAACTACATCTAATTGCAAAATAATTACAAAGCTACACATTAAAATAAAGCTCAAAGGAAACAAAATAGGTCAGTATTGTGTTTCAAATCACGCACGCATGGTTATATTTTCTTACTTTTCCACAGAAACAGTTTAATATGAAGCTACAGTGTACATCATAGTAATCACACTGCATTATTTCAATAGGCCACCTAGGAATTATTGGCTGGGTGTGCTGGTTAAATAAAATAGATCCTCATGGATTTTGGAAAAGTATGAATGTTGCAAGAATGTTTTATGAATGTTTTTGTTTGCCAAAACAAATTTAAGTGTCCAGAATGCAGAATGCATCCACATTTTATGTATAGTTAAGCTTGTTAATTAGAACTGAATTTTGGGCCTAGCACACACACACACAATTCCATTCAATTCAAAGGGTTGTGAGAGGCAGCTCCTTAAGAAAGAAACATCTTTCCACCTTAAAGCCAAGCTTGTTTTTTGGAATTAGTTAATTATCGTATTTAAATGAGCATTTAAGCACCTGTGCACACAGACTGGTTGAGTGATTTAGATGTATTAAAAATGAGAAAGCTCCTTTTACGACTCCTACACCGTTGTTTATGTATTTTTTTTTGCAATCACTCAGTTAAAGGATGAATATATTAAATCAAAAGGTATTTTCCTCTGATGCTTCTATCATCTCACAGCACAAATTAAAGAGAATTGGAGTGAAAAGCCACCCAAATCCCATGTGGGCTATCAATTATGGGACTTAAACCAGAGGATAAGGATGTCTTTTAAGGAGAAAAGTAGTAGCAGATCTGCATTTGTTTTGCATCTGGCACCCTGAATTGTTTGTTTTTCCTAAGTCCATTCAATAAGTAAACCATGCAGTTTTTGCTGTATTACATCCATTTTCACTTAATATTTTCGGCTGTTTTTTTTTTCCACTAACATTTTGGCACATAACCAAGCTGTAGTGGCATTAAGACCTACTGTTTTCGCTCCAAAGATTCTACAGCTTTGCCAGTTCAATACAACATAGATCACAGAAGCACTGTGGATGGGATTTTACATCATGTTGAATCAATAAACTGTGACATCTGGCACCGGGCATCGGAGATCTGGCAAATTCAATAGAGTATAGAAAAACAATATCAGCTGGGGAAGAGCCAGTATACTTTACAAAGCAACACAACTGGAGCAAGGTAACTCAACCCAGTTTACTCATTGTGTGCCATTCTGCATGCTTCATATAATCCCAGGCCTTGCACTAAACAGAACCAGGAATCTGGGAGAAATAAATAAGATCAATATCTTATAGATGGCACAACAAAGAGCTGAAAGCTAACCAAATCAGTGCAATAAAAGGTAGAAATTATTGAGAAGCACAGAACTGAGGCCTAGGGATCCAAAAGCCCTGACAATGCAATTGATTAAAAGAAACTCAGAAGCTGGGTTCCAGAGGTAAGCGGATTCAATAAACAGAGCTCTGCTTTAATAGAAATTTCTCAGTGCAAGGATCAGAGAACTTGGGGAAAATTCCATCCACAGTGCTTAATGTTAAGAATTTTGAGTATGCTCAAAACTCAGGTAGATGTACTGTATGCAGTATATATATAATCAAAGCAATTGGACACGCTGAGGTCAGCGCAGGAGTCTGACACCAGATGCAAACAATATAAATAATTCTGTTCTGGTATTTTGGAAATGTGCAGATTCATTCTGAAAGCCCTGTATTCATTTCAAATTCCTCAATTGGGCTTCTGGCTGTCAGAGCACAATTCGATTTGACCTTCTAGCTTTGAATGGACAAGTATGAGGTATGAACTACTTCATTCCTGCGATATGAATAAGGGAAAAGAATCCCATCTGTTCTTGCTTTACCTTCAGAAATGAGCACAATCTCCAGTAACCCTTTAGATTTGAGGAACCATTCAAAGTGGTTTTACATTTATATGGAATATATTAACAGTAACCAAATAAGGAGAAGGATATTTGCAATACTTTCCAAACATTTTAAATGTGTTTTTGTAGCTATTTATGTGTGATCCAGATTCAATGACTTTTTAAACTAAATAAACGTGTGCATTGCGCTTTAGACTTTATACAGTACTTCAGAAGCATTGCAGAAGATGAAACAATGCTTTTTCACGTGATTCTGTTTTTTTTTTAATCCTAAATTGTACAGCTTTACAATTGCAGCACACATCAACATACTTTCTGCTTTGTTTCTATTGTGTGGGTCTGGAAACTTAATAAAGTTCGAATCTTGTAGGTGAATTGAAACAGGTCACAGATTTGCTTATAGGAGCATCTTTTATTGCCTGAGTGACCTCTATGTGACAGCAAGCAAGGAGGAACTGAAGGCGTATATAGCCATGGCGTTTGTAATTAAAACTCTGAAAGCAGTATATACACACAGACATATTGCCGAACTGTTGGCCAATCTGGCCCAGTCCTGTCAATGCTATTCGATGGCAGAGCTCTAAGGTTAATTAAAGAGCCTCCATCCCTCGTCCCTGCCAATACAGACGGACAAGACAGCCTGTAATTAAAGTGACACCTGTTTGGTCTCATTTGCAGCACTGTATACCAATCTACCATCCACCAGCTCTCAGGGTTCAGAAAGCTCCATAGAGGTGAGGACTGCGTTTCAGGACTGCTTTTGTGCGTGTCTATAAACTCAATCTAAGCTTCCTCAATTTTTATGTGTTTGTCTGTGTATGTGAACAGCCTGCTTGCCCAAAACCTGGCTGTAATTAGTCCTCTCTACCTGTCAGTACCTGACTGAGCCAAACATACCACCTTTTGGGAAGACAATGCCCACCCAATCTGTACCTGGACTTGCTATGGCTATGAAAAGTCTGTCCTAATTCCTAGTGAAGTTTTTTTTTTTTAAATGTGTTAGTCATCTTAGCAAAAGTTTTAAATGTGAGGAAAAGAGACCCTTTGTTTCCAGCTCCAGCCTTGATCTAGTATGTTAATATGATTTTATACTATAATAGTTCCTTTGCTCCCACATTCTGTAGCAGTGCCACAGTGCAGATAGCGACAGCGCTGTAGCGTTGGGGATACTCACTCCTCCTTCCTTGAACAAACACCTTGACTTGCAGTCCCTCAGGCATCTCTCTAAACACGGCGCATCTCTTCCAGCGCTCTGTGTGCTGTAGAGAAAGAGACAATCAAACATTGTTATCGCAATGCCAGACTTCCACCTTCTGTTTTCTCACCACTTGATCCAGTACAGGGGCGCAGGGGAGCTGGCAGGTGAAGGGCGCAGGGCAGGTTTCACCCTGGACACGACCAGGGCACGCACACACATACACCAGGGCGAATTTTCCCAGAAGACAATTAGCCCTGTCTTTGGACCCTTATGAACATGCAAACTCCATGCAGACGGTTCCCCAGGATTTGAACCCAGGACCTTAGCCCTGCAAGGCAGAAATGCCCAAAGCCAGACTCTGTCCAGATTTGGACAGATTATTGCTGTCCAAATAGTTTTTAATATAGCTATCCATAGCACACGATTATACAAGATCAAAATCACTTTATTAGCCCTGTACAATTTCTTGCATTAGGAATTTGTCTTTTCGCAGACCCCAGCTTGCTCTCCATGAGACACACAGGCACACAGACAGGGAGAGAGAGCCTGGGGTCAGAGTACAGGGTCAGCCATTGTACGGCACCCCTGGAGCAGTTGGGGTTAAGGGCCTTGCTCAGGGGCCCAGTGGAGTAGGATTCCTCTGCCAGCTGCGGGATTTGAACCGGCAACCTTCCAGCCACAGGCGCAGATCCTTAGCCAAAGTGCCACTGCTCCGCCCCATTTAAATAATAAAGGATGAAAAGCATTTCTGTAACATGCATTTTCAAATCATGTGGAAATATAAATTATGTTAAGCATGTGATGTTTTGCATTGATTTTTATCACTGACATAAGTGCTTATGAGAAGTGACATAACCCTAATCCTATGATATTGGAAATATATATATATAAAACGAAAAAATGAATCTCTTTGGCCCATCTAGACCGTCAAGTACAGTAGTTAGTGGTTAATCGATTCCAGCATTTCATCTACCACTTTCTTGAAAGATTGATTTTGAACCCGCACCTTGCGCAGGACTGAAATAGACGACAGGAAATGACGTACGAATACTACCCATCCCGTCAGTAATTTCGAATATAACGGAAAGAAGCCCGAAGCGCTGCTCTCTTCAAAAACCGTAACCGAGAACGACCATTAAAAATGAGAAGGAGGGTGTTAAAGTTATCCGTTTGTCCGAGCCGAGTCCACAACGTGTCCGCGTCGTCGAGACTAAACGCGCAGCTCTGAGCGTGAAAAGCACTTCACAGGCTTTAACTTCAAAAGTTTGAGAAGTAGGTGAATTAACGAACAACAAAAGCTCGCTTCGTGTAAAAACCGAGTCGAAGGCGGACAAAAGACGGGTGAAAGTGCGCTTTTTTTATTTTAAAGAACTGTATCCCTCCAAGTCACATTACAATCGTGTTTAAACCAAGAGAAAAGTTCGCAGTTGGCCGGTTTTTTTAACGGAATACAGCCGCGGGCGGAAAGGCCGCAGAGCACCGTCCCCAACGGTCACATCCGGGTGCTCCAGTGTCCCGGGACGCCTTCGGGTCCGAGCCGCGCTCTTCTCGGCAGCCAGAGAGATGCGCTAAGCCGCAGCGGGGGACATCGGGGGTCTGAGCACCCGCGTCGGGCGGCGATATAACGCATAAATTGGATTCAGTGTCCTGGGACATTGGCAACACACTACTCCTCCTCTCGGCTCCGGGAAGAGCCGTGTGGCAAGGTGGACCACGTGAGAGGTACCGAATTGTATGAAGACTGCGGGGGCTTTAAAACGCCGCCAATTCCAGGCCTTTCGCGAAGCATTTTTTTTTTTTGTGTGAAGGAGGGGTTTTTACCCGCTCGGCAGTGAGAGGTGGCGCTTCTCATGAGGACAAAAACCCGCTCCTCGCAGGGGCGTGACTGCGCAGCGGGCAGGGCAGCGAGTCGCGGCCGAGATGCACGACGGCGCAAGTGGAGGAAAGGAAAGGGGAAAAAAAAGGGCGCGTCACGCCTTTTTCCTCGTTGGCAGAGCCCTAGCTCCCTTCTTGCTCACGAAGTGCGCCACTTTCCCAAATGCAGAGTTGGGGGGCCTGCGTTTTCAGACGATCGGCGATTGAGTTTGCAGGTCTCCGGCAACCGGATTGAGGTACAGTAGACGGGCGCGGTGCGGCAGATCCCTGCATCAGACCGCTCGTCGGGTCTGCTCGACCCATGAACCTGCTCAGAGCAGCAGTGAGGTAAGAAACGCGGTTGCAGTCTTGTCACAATAATTGTTTCAAAGCACGAACACATTTGTCCCTAGACCTGACGTTATGTTTAGATGATTATTTCTGATCGTTACAGAATTGTGGCGAGGCTCTCTGATCTGTACATCCAGAATCGTGACATTGTCATGTGGCCTGCACTGAAACTGAGTCTGACACTCCTTTTCTAGAGAGCTTGCTGTGCCTCCTACAATGAGCTTGACCTGATTGTACCAAAAACTAGATCAAGTCTACTGAATCCCTTTTAATCTGCTCCTTTGCAGGTTTTTGATCCAGCCATTTTCTGAATCGCTTTAATAGCAGTCTCCCTGATTGCGAGTTAATTAAGGATCTGCCTGCGGCAGATTTGTGTGATGGACTGTATTGGAGGGGAGCTAGGTTGAGTAGCCCTGATCTAGATTGTTGACGGACATTTTGGAAAGAGTAGCAGTGCTAAATAAGGATCTGAACAGGCTACCCAGCCATGGTGTTGGATACCCTGTCCTTTTTCAAGAAACGGCTGTGGGTGATCCTTGGCTAAAGGAACTATTTCACACCAAACAGGCCAGATGGGGCCAATGGCCTCCTCTCATTTGTAAACATTCTTATGTTCTTATCTCTGCGGTACACTGCTAATTATATCACTGCAATTTGAGTATTCAGCGCTTATCTGTACTCTGTTTTCTAGTCAATATTAAGTTATTAATGCAGTTGCCTGCATTTAATTGACTGCCTACTGCCTTTTTGAGATTTGAGAATTAATCTTTTATGAGGATCTTTTTTTTTTTCAAAAGCCTTCTGAAAATCTAAATATATCATATACTCTGTATGTATTACTGACTTTTCTGACTCATTAAGTTATTTAAACAAGACCTACCTTTTCCGAATGCATGTTGACTAAATCTGAGAAGCAAGAACAAACTGGGCAGTCTTGTGAAAACATGTCTGAAGTCATTAGTGCTGATCTTTCCAGCCCTCTCCTCTATCTGTCATTCACGTGTTTTGCGTAAAGGCAAATCCATCTGTGGAGATCCTTCACCCCCCTTGTTGGATAATTTCCACTTACTCCCATCAGAACGCAGATGCCGACTCCCCAGCCCCAAAACCAACAGATTCAAGTTCTCATTCGTACCTGTAGCCATGTCCTTACTTATCTCTTGATTGTCTATGCAAATCTGTATGTATATTGTTATTTCTTTTTTCTGTCTGTCAGTACACCAACACTGCTGCTGTAAAACAAATTCCCCCCCCCCCCCCGGGGATAATAAAGACTCTCTCACTACTCACGAGGATCAAAATGCCATATTTGATCCTCTAGTTCTAGTTATCATGTCTGTAATGTTACACGTAATAGGAGTATTTTTTTTATCTATGATCGCTTTGTTTGGTTACATTAACGATTGTCGCGTTAACGGTTTTCCAATCGGTGTTATTTACACCTTTTCAGAGCTGCCGTAAAGATAGCTGGTGTTACGGTGCGAGAACAAATTCTATTACTCTGGCTGTGGTGTGTGTATGTGGGAACAGAGGTTCAAGACAACATGCTTTGTCTACACTAAGGGAGCCCTCTCTGTTTGTCCAAATGCAAAGAATGTGCCGCATGTATATAAATGCGGCACCACAGTCCCTTAGTCTAGAGACATAATTGTTAGCATAATCACCATATTGATGATTGTATTTAAATTAGAATAATTGATATGTATATGAGGGTTGTTGTTTTTTTCCAACACCCTTTTATAGACCTGTCTCATCAAACCAGGAATCATTTGATTAAGATTCATTAAGCGTTTCACCAAGCATTTAATTACAGTATGCTGCCTTGAAAAGGGTCAGCATATCTAACTATATACAATGATTTCGGAACTGTAAAAAGGATGTATTATATAGACATCCATTTTCTCCTTCAACTCTCGTTACCATTGAAACTAAGCAGCTTCAGAATCTTTGGAACCACTTAAGTCCATGAGATTGTGTATTGACTGCCAAAGGATACTGAGCAGAAGCCTCCCGTACAATGGAATATGCGATAGCAACAGAAATGACAAAGGAAAATCTTAATTCTCAAGCTGGATTTGTCAGCTAAATTCTCAGAATGAAGCTGTATGTTTTGTGCAGCTCAGTCTTCCCAAATGAAGGATCCCTTTTATATAGGACAGCCTCCTAAGAGATGTTTTGACATTTGTCATCAGTTAAAACCCTGTTGTATTTTACAGATTTGTGATGCAGTCAATAGCTTCTTTAAAAATAGCTTTTTTTGTTACTTGCTTCATTCTGTAGAGTTTGTTTTTTTAAGATAGACTGATTTTTTTTTGACTGACCCCAGCCTAAATAATAATCTTATGACACAAAGGGCAATATTTGGACTAATGTGAGTTGGCAAAAAAAAAGATATGTAAAACTGTTCTTAGATTTGCTTACCCCTGATATAAGTAATTACTTAACAGCTAAATTAAGAAAAAGGAAATTGCAAGGATGAGAAAAAAGGAGCTGTTTATAAAAGACTGTAGTTGCCCATTTTTTTCTTTGTTCTTTAAATGAAGTCACAGACCTTAGATACAAGTGCAGAACGTAGAAAAGTCTTATGTTTATTCTGCTCTTGAGTTAGCATTTGGAGATGGGAGGGTGGGGTGGGTATCTAAACTGATAGTGTACCAGTGCTCCTGCCGATGGTGACACAGTGACACGTTCCGTGCGGCAGGACCCATGACGATAAATGACCCAGAACATATTAATGAAATTATCTAAGCAATATCCATTATGTTTTATTTAAAAAGTGTATCCCAAATGAAGTAGTTAATCCTGCTTTAATGAGGGCTCCAGGGCACAGCAAACACATCTTTCAAACATTTCGTCTGCAAGAACATCAGTGATAAATACTGATTCATGGTGGGGGACATGGCAGCAGGGAGCCTATCAGAAGACATGTTCTGGGGAATGGAGAAGCAAGAATCTCTCCTTTGGCCTTTAGCAAGTAATCCCGAGCTGGTTTATTTTTTTTCAATGGGCGGTACCTAATTATTTCATGAACGATCCCAGGACGTCTGATTCACCATCAACAAGAAAACTATTACCATTAATTACTCTATATTAGAAAATACAGTATGTTTCCAAACTTTGTTTGATTTTTTTCATGTGTTGTGTGAAACTCTTTCTTTCCCCTTCTCTCTGGGATGTCTTTTCTTAATTCAGCACAACAAACATTGTGTTCTCAGCTATTCTTATGGTCATGTTTCCGTTTAGATTTTGAAACAGTTGTCATACTGTATAAATTTAATATTGTCAGTATGCCATGTTTACCGCTTGTGGTGTATACACATGTAAAGTATACAATGGTGACTAAATAGTTTTGGCACAGGCTGTAAATTCATATGCTCTTACCTGTATAGCAGTTGTAGCTCCTGAGTGTCTTATCTGTAACTTCCATGCTGAAGAAAAAAATGTTGTGTGTCTAGTATACCTCAACTGTGTTTTAACACCTTGCTTCTGTAACTCGGTGATAGCAAGGAGACCAGACTGCTTCATTTGACAACAGCTCTGATGAGTGCAGAACCTCTTGGAGATAGTGGCCTTTAACCTCATGTCCTTTGACATTTTCCTTTAGAAGGCCAAAAATTTTATGCAATTCCTAGCCCTTTGGAGAACAGAACTAATACAGAACA
This sequence comes from Lepisosteus oculatus, assembly GCF_040954835.1. Lineage (NCBI taxonomy): Eukaryota > Metazoa > Chordata > Actinopteri > Semionotiformes > Lepisosteidae > Lepisosteus > Lepisosteus oculatus. Next base: position 13,490,427 of record NC_090718.1, read on the forward strand.
TAGCCCGCAGCCTATTGACATTTTTGAGTTAAAAATGTATATATGTGTTTTTTTATAAATAACTGCATATTAAAGGTCATGAAAGCACTCTCATTCTGGTACCTAAAAGATTGATTTTTATTGAAGAGGGATTAAAAGCCAATCTTTTAAACTTAGAAATTGATGCAGGAACCCCCCCTCACATTCACGTTAAAGATTTGTTCCTAGCTACATTATTTTTGGTCATGCTCTCAGGTCATTAGCTGGAAAGCTAATGCATTAAACTGTGAGGCGTCTATCTTTTACAGCATTGCTTTTTGAGTTTATCCATCTTCTTGCAGGTCTGTTGCACAATGAAATCAAATGCAAAGATCTGTAAAATGTCTTACATCTATGTGACCAAAACGAAGATGTGTTAATTAACTTTGCAGGATGAACATTTTTCAGAAATAACTGCACATGAACATAATTGTTTTTCCCTAATTTAAGCCATTTCTTTTTTTTGTTGTTGTTGGGAGGTGGAATTCTTCAGTGAAGCGATGTGTAACGGTCTATTGTATTGTCTACCAGGAACAAACCTGGAACCTCCTCAAGCAGAAGAATAGGAAACTGCTTGAGAAAGAGCTCTTGAATGTCTTCTTGCCAAAAGGACCAAAGCCTGCCAAGCAGCTGACATGTGTGATGCTTATACATTGTTTTTCATTTAGTTTAGCTAATTATGTAATAAAATCAGACTTTATCCTCCTTCTAGTTTCTTAAAATGGCAAAGTGCTTAAAACCTTATTTCCCTGCTTATTAGTATTGCCAATATTTGGGGACAAAAAAAAAGAAGAAAATGAGTTTGTTACTCTTTATACGTAGATACAGTATGGTATAGAGCATGCTTGGAAAATCTTGACAGACAATATTGCAAACTCGGCTGTTGTAGCAAGCTGTTTAATTTCCTGACTCTGTCAGTGCCTTTTTCTTCCTGCTCTTTATATCATGTTTTTTTTTTTTATTTGAGTCCACCATAAAGACACTGTTACGACCGCAAGTGTTTAGGGGTAAAGGGGTGTGACATTTAAGATAATTGTTTTTGAAGAGGGTGGGTTCTGGTGAGGGACTAGGAAGCGTGATGACAAAGGTGGGTGCAAAAGTGAGGATTTTAAGTTGAACAAGTGACTGGTAAGACACGGTAACACACAGGGGTAAGGAACTAGAGTGGTGCCAAAGGAAAAGAAAATAACAAACAAAATGGAGCTGGCTAGGAACGTGAGGGAAAGCTAACCTGCCTACAAAAGAAAACCCGAAACACACGGTTTTCGGCATCTTCAACACCCTAGCTAACCTCCACTGACTACCTAAAACCATACAAGACAAATGGCACTCACCCGTACTAAACTAGTGTACTAATACAAAATCAACTAAGTGTGTAGAATGTACCCAACAACCTAAACTAACCCTATACACAAAAGTTCACACAAAAACACAAGTGAACTAGGAATACAAATAAGGAAAAACGAGAGTAGTCCACAGGAACGGGGTACAAAAGAACACAAAGGTTGAACATATAACGCGTTAGGGCAAGGTAATGGCAAAACATGGATTAACACACAAACGAACGAAAGTACAAAGAAATTAACATAAACCAACAAAACAACAAAGCTGAAGCTATACGAAAATACACATACACAAAGCAAAACAACAAAGCCGAAGCAAAAACTAAACGAAACGATAACCGAAGCGAAGCGAAACCAAACGGGACTGAAGTCAAATGAAAGGCCTCTTCCTTCAGAAAACCTCCACGTTATATGCTGAATAAGATGCACTCTGATTGGCTGAGAAGCTAATTGATCATGATGTCATACGGAACTGTGGTGTAATGGTGGGCCAATGGGGGAGGGAGAACAATCAAGGGTCAGCAGTGTGGAACATAACAACAAAAACACACAGACCACACACTGGGACGGAACTGACACTTAAAAGAGTTTTTATTTTCCTATAATTGTCTTTCTTAGTTCTAGAATATCCTGTCACACATTTTTAGAACGGACCTGTCCTCCTTGGGTGGTTATTCTTTCTCTGCTAACTAAATACTTCAGGAAAGAACACCTTCTGGCACAGTTTCTCTACGACCATTGGCCGACAGTTTATGAGAAAAGCTGCTGTAGACCATTGGTAGTGCTATGTATAGCACCCGCAGTACAGTACAAACAACTTCTGTTCAGTTTTAACAAGTGGTTTTGCAACTGTTTCCTTAAAAACATATAACTTTTTTTTTTTTGTACATGCCGACTCCCTTTACGGTGACATTGGTGATCAGAGCTTGCTGACCTACAGTATATGGGAGGAATGAAGATTGAACATGCTGACTGCTGAATTCTCATTCATACCATCAGCCCACAACCTACAACCTATTTGAGATGGCATCAGCAAGAGGAGTGGAAGGCCACACAGTGGCTGGACAGCACACCATGGAAGCCCAGGCTCGCTCAACCCCATCCAGTTAAGACCGATTCAGATGGGGAATCTAGTTAGAGTAGACTAATGAAACAGTGTGGGCTCATGCTTGCAATTTCAGATTGTAGGTCTCCATGACTGCCTTTTATTGGTAGGGATGCTTGGAGAGTATGTTTTATTAGTACATAGGCCGAACAATATGCCACAACAATACAATATGAGGATGACATATAACAATCTAATGCTTAAGAAGTATACTCTTTTTCCTCTGTAATCCTATTGCTGTGCATTTTTAAAGTCAGTCTCGGAATCTCACAGTGAAATCTTTATTGTTCAGCAGGCGTATTGACCTACTAGACGGGTTCCTCGAGCTATTCAAAAGAAAGATTCTGTGCCGGCTTCATCATTTTCAGCCATAAGCCGAAAGGTCCAAGAATGGCACAATGTAATAATAAATCTCAAAGGCGGTCAGAGCCACAGCGGTGCAAGCTAGCCTGTGACCTCGTGGGCCAGGAAAGGCTGAAATCCCTAGCTGCCCTCCAGGGAACCAGCAGCATAACTGCTTCCTTCAGCAGGTGTGGAAGTGATTCTGTTGTTGGACATCTGCTCTTTAAAATATTGTATTGACCCTAAACATGGTGTTCTGTAAGCCATGCTGAGTTTTGATTTGGTGTATCGCCGTGAGAGAAGGCTGCAAGAGGTTTATTTCCTTGCCCATTTCAAGGTGTTTGGTAAGAAAAGGAGGATTAGCTGCATGTTTCCTGTAGTCTTGTGTTCTGTAGACATAACACCATGCAGTGTATCTGTTGTGTTTTTTTTTTCTCGGTGGAATGCGGTGGGGTGTATTTATGTAGTTTCGCTGCCTTGTTTAAGTAACACAATGGTGTGATTCCAGAGGAGGAGGACAGTCTTCTTTTCTGAATACAGTGATTAATTCCCCCTCGTCCTCTCATCCCCCTAGTGAGTTCACCCTATGGCATGATTCACTTTAAAGCTGCCCTGTCTTGGAGTAGAATTTCCTTTGTAAAACATACATTTGCTTGTTTTCTTTCATATAGTCCTTCTTCATGCCTTATTTCTGGTCTTCACAGGGGCCGTGTATGGCTGTTCAGTTTGTTCAGTTTCGCCTCACTTTCCAGTTTCCAGTTCCAGGCGAAATCAAAACCTAAGCAAGCAAACTACACAGTTGTGGATGTAAATCTGTGTTATAGGTTTACTATGTAAATATGCAGTGGTTGTGTATTTTAACTTTATCAAATTGCTCTATGGGGGAAAAAATGGTGTATCCAGTATTAAGACTAAGCTCAGAGTTCTCACCATCTACAAAACATTATTTTTCTTTGGCATCTTATTGACACATTGTTACCATATTTACAAGGGTGTTTCTGGTTTGGGATTTTTCACAGAGATTGTATGGAATATTTTGATTTTTTTGACATTCTACCTCTTCCTGTCCCAACCTGCAAATGAACCTTTTAAAGGTGTTAAAATCAGCTGAATGATCTCTTGACTTTACTGAACAGTACTAGCACTACAGGGCAACATTTTAATGCTCTGAAATGGTTTCCATTCTCTTCCGGATTTACAGTAGGAGATAAAACTTCAGTGTTTCGACATGACTTGTATAATTAAAAACCATTCCCCGGCTCCTGTGTCCTAGTTCACTCACTGTGGTGTTTTTTTTTGGGGGTATGATGAAATATATATAGAAAGGTATTTTTAAGACTGAGGTTCAAATGCATATTTGATTCCATGCTCTGTGTCAAAGATACCATAAAGTAACTATTAATAGCTCATTCTGATTTATTATGGTGAGATTGCTACCTCTCTGTTACAGCTGGCAGGTTTTCAGATGTGATGCATTCATTTGTGTGCATATGTTGCAGTTTTGAAATGCCTACCTCTATTCAAGAGGCTTGAAATATGAACTTGAAAGCTAACGCAACATTCAGAGTTGCTCATTTTTAGGTCTGCAAGGTCCAAGATGATAAAGTACACAAATGCATTTTAAGTTGGAAGTATGTGTATATACAGTATACTGTATTTTTTGCGTTATGTAGTTTTTCTGTCTTTAATGTTCTGTTAGAAGTGAATTACAATTCCATGGGCTTCTGCTATTCTTATTTTTGATCTAATATGTCTTATATCACCTCCCAGTATACGAAGTGCAGCTGTCCAATTCATCTACAGTGCTTTTGTGTATGCAGTTTTAAACATGAACCTTTACTATAATTGTCTTTATTGGGCTTAGTCTGATGCAAAAATGTGAGAATCCCAATGATGTCTTGCAGCCTGTTACGTTTTGTGCCTGGTGTTTTGTCCCAGCTATGTTGTTTTAATGTTCATTCATGTTATATATAACTGATAAATATACTATGTGCCACAACATATTATAGAACAGAGCACAAACTGAGTATATTACTGAATTATACTCAGTGTGTTGTCAGACTATTGCACAGGCTCCCCACAGCAGATTAAGAAGGTACTAGAGAGTAAAACAAGGTCAAGTTTGAAAGCATTTAAAATAGCCTTTCCAGAATCTGGCAGGTTATGGGTTCATTTTAACTTCTGTGTGTTTTCAATCAGCATCACACAAAGGGAAGATTGATTTTACTTTGCACTTCAGCTGGGATTCGGCTTGACAAAGAAACGAGCACGGCTTGCGAATCGTCAAAGATTATAGGACTGTGGGATGTATAAAACAAAGTGAAAAGCAAACTCCTGGACCCAGGGTCAGCATTGCTGTATTAAGTGTAGTGTTCAGGGAGAGGAGAGAGTTCTTGTTATACCTCCAGGTGGCCATGTGTGTTTGGAAAGTAGTTATAAGCGACCTTGAAGGGGAAAGAATGGTAAAACAACACTCACATATACACTCACATAAACACACAAGACAAACACCAAAGAGCTCGTGGAAAGCAGCCAAGATGAAATCCCTCCCGGCTCCAAAGAACTCATTAGAACCAAGAGAATCAATATCGAGATTTTGTAAGCATGAGTGGGAACAGTGGACTGCTGGAGCTCACTGGCTTATTTTGGATCAGCAGTGTAAGCTGACTTTGATTCTTTCCCATCCTGGTTTGTGGCCCACAGAACTTCTCTTCTGTCATCCCTGAGCTCTCTGGCCTGGTGAGCATGATAGGGTTCATCTGTCTCAGCGAGTGGGACTGTTTCGTTAATTAACCCTTTTTCCGTGTCTCTGAACCTGACTGACTTTACAGTGTTTTATGTACAGTACATACTCTATAAGATTTTGAAAGTGCTACAGTAAGTGTCACCTTAAAAATAACAATCTAATTTTCTACTAAAATGTGCAGATCATTCAATACGATAATTTTATATCCAAGTACAGTAAATATGTGTCCAAACATATGTGCCTATACTGATTCCATCTGGTTATGCTCATTACCGCTGTCAGTCTTCATCAATTATGAGACAGCTAGGGCATTTAATAATAACCACTCTTCCGAATGATATGCCACAAATATTTCATTTTTACAGTTTCTATAATTCCTTACTATATCAAATATCACCATCATTTTCGGTAACCCTGAACCAGTTTGGGATACTGTGGCCAGGAGCCACATCTCGGGAAACCCTGGAGAGGATGCCAGTCCATCACATGGCACATAAAGACACACACACTTTTTCCCAGAAGCCCGTTAAATTTCCAGTATGTCTTTGGTCTTTAAGAGGAAACTGGAGTTCCTGGGGGAAGCCCACACAAACATGGGGAGAGGATACAAACTTCATGCAGATAACATTCCAGGAATTGAACCCAGAGTCCCAGTGCTGTGAGACAGCAATGCTGACCATTGCAGTTTTTCCCATTCAGTGCTACCCCTCCTAAAGTCTGCTCAGTGGGAGCTGTGATTACACTATGTTACATCATGTTGGAGAAAAAGATGGGAAGGATCAGAGTGTTTTTTACACTTTTACAAGATGGTAAATGGTCCAGAGCCATGTACAGAGACAAACGGCGCTCCCTTTCGGGTATAAAAGGCAAAACTAATCCGCCTGGGGCAGAAGAGAAGAACAGGCATGGGCCTCTGCTGCTGTTGCTGCTAATTACCTTGCATGCCTCATTAAACAGCAGCTATAAAAAAAACATCTCTGCTTGTTATTGAGCTGTAAACCTCTGCTCTTTCTATGCTGGATCTTTAGCTTTGCTGGTTTATTTTTTAGGCCTGTCACAGGCAGGATGCAAATTCCATCTCTGAGCATTGCTTAAAAAGTGACCTCAGGCCATTAAACATGTTCCCTCTGTGTCATAACTTTAAGAAGCACCTAGCAGTCTGGCCTCTTCATTACTCAAAACTGTAATAATTCAGGGGTATAATTTTCCAGCTGGCCAACCACATTATACCCATATATCAGGTGTCTGACAACATGGTAATATATACAAGTATATTCTCATCTCGTGACTTCAGCGTCTATTAATAAAGTTTTGTGCTGTAAAATTGGTTTGATCTCGACTATTTTTACCAACTTTTGTGGTGCACCAGATGTTATGGAGTCTGATTATACAGTGCCTTCAGAAAGTATTCAGACCCCTCCACTTTTTCCAAACTTGTGAATTGATGAATGATGAATTGATTCTCAATCAACACACAATACCCCATAATGACAATGTGAAAACACGTTTTTAGGAATGTTTGCAAATTTATTAAAAATTAAAAACTGAAATCTCCCATTGACATAAGTATTCAGACCCTTTATTCAGCACTTTGTAGGACCACCTTTAGCAGCGATTACAGCTGTGAGTCTTCTTGTGTATGCTTCTGCCAGCTTTGCACACCTGGATTTGGGCAGTTTCTCCCATTTTTCCCTTGCAGATTCTCTCAAACTCTGTCAGAGTGGATGGGGAGTGTTCGTGAACAGCAGTCTTTAGGTTTCTCCACAGATTTTGTATGGGGTTCAAGTCGGGGCTTTGGCCTGGTCAAGTCAAGGACGTTCAGAGCCTTGTTCCGAAGCCACTCCAGCGTTGTCTTGGCTGTGTACTTCAGATCGTTTTCATGCTGAAAGGCGAATCTTCGCCCTAGTCCAGGGTTGTGTGCACTCTGGAGCAGGTTTTCTTCAAGGACCTAGCCACTCTACCATAGAGACCTGACTGATGGAGGGCTGCAGAGATGGTTGTCCTTCCGGCAGGTTCTCCCATCTTTACACTGGAACCCTGACGCTCTGTTAGTGTGGCCATTGGGTTCTTGGTCACCTCCCTGACCAATACCCCATTTGGCCAGACGGCCAGCTCAAGGAAGAGTCTTGGTGGTTCCAAACTTCTTCCATTTGACAATGATGGAGGCCACTGTGCTCCTGGGAACCTTCAATGCCTTGCCAATTTTTTAATACCCTTTTCCGGATTAACAGATTGACACAGTCCTATCTCGGAGGTCTACAGAGAGTTCCTTGGACTTAATTGCTTGGGTTTTACTCTGCCTTGCACTGTGAACTGTGTGTGCTGTTCTAAATCATGTCCAATCAAGTGAATTTGCCTCAGGTGGATTACAATCAAGTTCTAGAGACATCTCAAAGATGATCAAAAGAAATAGGATGCATCTGAGCTCAATTTGGAGTGTCATAAAAAAGGGTCTGAATACTTTTGTAAATGGGAGATTTCAGGTTTTTTTATTTTTAATAAATTTGCAAAAAAATCTAAAAACTTGTTTTCATTTTGTCATTATGGGCATTGGGTGTCGGATTGATGGCAAAAAAGAATTAATTCAATCCATTTTGAAATAAGTCTACAACACAACAAAGTGGAAAAAGTGAAGGGGTCTGAATACTTTCTGAAGACACGATGAGCTCATTGAATCTAACTCTACTTGCTCTTGGATATGTCTTCTACATTTCACCTTGAAGCAACTAATGGACTGCCACTTTTGGGGGGAATTCAAGAAGCCTTTCAGGAATAAGAATGCAATACTTTTCTATTATAAAACACTGAGAGACTAAGAATTGGTGGAGATTAGGGCTTTCCTGTTCATGTCATGTACAACAAAATAAAATTAGTTTGACAAAATAAGGCCATGTTTGCACTTATCCATTACTTTCTTTGCTTTGGGGATCCCTTCTACACTGCACTTAAGAAAATGTCCTTCACAAGGGCATCTAAAGGCACTGCCTTGTGACTGGAGGTGACCTAGCAGAGGAACCTAGGCCACATGTATGAAGATGGGCAAAGAAACTACTGACAGACATGCTAACAAGAATCTTTCAGGAATACCAGGAAACATATTGTTTCTTGAGCAGGGGTTTGTGAAATGAAATGTGGGAAATCAGTTAAGAATCCTCACAGAGTGAACCTAAAAGCACTTTATAGCAAATTTGGAATTGTTAGGCCTGGTTCTTTGTTGTGTACGGGGGCACGGTCAAGAGCTTTTATGCTGTGTGCAAATTCGTGCTGTCCTTCTGAGACCTTACCTTTTCATCTCCCTCGCTTGCAGTGACTGTGAGAGGCAGTAGACTGCCAAAACAGAATGAGTCTCATGTTCTTAACCAAAACATAGTCACCACAGGACAGGGAGGCCGAAGAACACTACGTGAGGTAGCGGTGTTGTAATGCAAAACATCTGCTCTGGCCTGCTTATTATTTTCATGAATACATCTGTAAGTGTTTTACAGATGTTTGTATGCAGCCTTCAACGCTAGACAGATGGATGCATCTTCATCTGACCCCAGATATTCTACTACTGAAACCTTCATCTCTTGCTCTTTCATATAAACATTCAAGAGTTTTAACAAGGAAACAATATAAATTAAGCAGATTTAATTGTTAATTATTTTCTTTTTGGTAGCTGCTTCAATTAAGAGAACCACATAGAGTCCAATGCTCATTTGGGAAGTGCCAAGTATCTCTTGACACTGCCATGCAGGCAATAACAGACCTGCAGAAACAGCAGACTAAGTCCCTCTAGTCTGTATACCCCTCAATACAGTACTAAAGATGTGGAACACAGTGTACAAGCACAAGCTCACTGTAGCCAAGCCAAAACCCATACATGAATATAAATAGAGGCCTGGGGCAAACTGGAAAGAAGATCTTTAGATTGCATCCCCGTAGGATGTGTTTGGTGATTCTGCTTAACCTACCCATAAAGGCAAATAAAACACACTATGAGGTCCCTGAATGAACCTGCCCTCGTAATGTTGCATTAATTGTACGCTGTAGTTGCAGATGTATGCCCAATTGGGATTCTTTCTCAAGATGTTTTTGGCTCTAATTTAAGAAACTAGGTTAACAAACTTTTACTTTTTTCCCATATTCACTCATGTGCCTTCTTAAAGTTTCAATGTAGTTTAAAAAATCTCTTTGGGATTAACCAATTAGAGGTACACGATTCTGTGCTGTTATGATTACAGTCGCTTAAGAAAAAAATTAAAATATAATTGACACTAAACGTTCACCATCAGTACCTGCTTTTTGTAATTCCGGATGGAAATCCGGTATTCTGCTTATTGCTTACAGGGCTTCAAATTATTTTTTGATGGATGTTGAAAATATTTCAGGGCCATTATTTTAATCATACTGTATTTGCTTGTGCTTTTATGAACAGTGGACAGTTCATTTTACGATAGTTTAGAAGTTTATGAATCATCATCTTGCACAAGGTACAGTATATAATGTATAATATATAAATGGTTGGGCATCTTAATTATTGTGCAACACAATAATTATGTGTTTTATTGAGGGCTTAAACATTTGTCCTGACCATTTGCAATCCTTAACCTTAAGCTGTTAATATTCCTCACCTTTGTTTGCTAAAGGAATACATGCCAAAGACCGTTTTACCGTCTGCATGTAACTGAATTACATTGCTCTTGTGCCCTGGGTATGATTTTGGCCTGTGGCTCCTTCTGTGTGGAGTTTGCAGGGTCTCCTTGTGGGTTTTTTCTGGGTGAACAGTATTAGCTTGTGGCAGAAATTGCATTACTTGATATGTGTGGCAAAGCAAAACTAACACCTGCTCTTTCTCTTCCTAAGAGTACTTCGTTATTGTCGTTATAACACTCAGCACCACTTAGTGTATATTATGTTACACTGATAGAAACAAGCAAATCATCATTGGTATGTGGTATTTCAAGAAAAATTAATCATGTCACTTTGGATCACACAGATATGTGTACACATTATTTTATCTTTCTTTGGTGTGCTCTGATTAAAAAGCTTTGAGTAGTCCCACAGCAATTTCAGTGATCGTACAGAGGATTGATTTAAGGTGAACAACTATGGCAGAGAGATCCTTCTGACTAAGGAAAAAAAAATCCCCGAACTCTTCAAGCATTTAACCCAGGATTAGTGCTAATCTTTCAGGTATTCCATGGAGAACATACATCTCCTTCTGAACAAAAATAAGGAAGAAGAAAAAGCAGTTTAAATATTTGTCATTTTCACTAGTTAAGAAGCTTAGAGCAATAGATTTGGCAATGCTTAGCACTGATCCAGGCAGTTAAGAAGGCGACAGATTAAAGAAGAATATTCTTACAAAGGAAAAAATATGTCAAGGCTTTTGTGATAAGGTGGTATTAAAAGGAAAATACATAGTTATATAAATAACAAACAATCTGTGGAAGCCAGCAGCTGTTTCTTAAATCTTGTTAGTGTTTGGGTGGGTGGGGGCCTACTTCACAGCCCATTTCACTCAAACCTTAAACTAATCTCACTCCCACACTGATGAAATGCCCTTGGCAGTCCTCATCGGTTTCCTTAGGAGTGTGCCTGCTGCGAAGGTGCAGTGGCTTGCAGCTCCTGTACATATTTCTCTAGTGCCATCTCCTGGTTTTCAAAGGTGTAAGCAGCTTCCTGATGTTTGTCAGACAGTTAGTATTGCAGCTACAGTACCTGTTTATAATTATTTACACTTGCCTACGTTAAATATCATCTGCCAGATTTTTATACCATCCTGGCATTTTCACTAAGCATGTAAACACAATTAGAGAAAGTGGGCTGATGTTGCTTGCAGTTCTTTTTGCTTTGACTCTTCAATTCTTCTTTACGTTAGAACATCTGTTTACTGTAGAAGAGTCTTGTGTATGATAGGCTGGAAACTGAAATGCTGTTACTGGTTATTGGTTCTCAGCAATACAGGTTATCAGTTGTTTTTTTGTTTTCCTGTGAATCATAAAAAAGAATTTCAAGAACATGATTTTGTGCCATGCAGTGTTAGCAGTTTCCTCCGAAGAGGATGCTGGCCAGCCAGTGCCTTTCAGCAGCATTCATCTGCTTTGGCGAGGGATGTGAAGAAGAAGTGTGCTTTTTTGCATGCTTTTCCCCTATTCCACCTTTTGGGAGTCTGTTCATTTAATGATGCTTGTGTTCATTAATTCCCATTAAGCTGTGGCCTCTGGGCTGCTGGGAGCCAGGTGCCTTCAAAGAAATACAGAAAGCTCAGAAATCGGGGCTGTACAAGCCTATCAGTAACACTGCGCTATACTGCAGATCCTCTTTTATAAATCACTGATGACTAACAAGGTGATGTGTTCTAAATCTTTATACGTTTCTGTGTTTAACCACTAGAGGGATCATGATGTTATGTGTCAGAATAGCACTCAGTATGAAATAAGGATGCACATATTTTTCTCAATTTCATTTTTCTTATTACAGTAATAGAATATGAAAACCAGCTCTCCTTTTGTACTGGCTTATAGAGCTCGTCTTTAATCCTTTGTGTAATGTCCTATACACAGTTGTACAGTGAACCTTACAGTTGGGTGGACTGTGGAGCTTAGAATGAGCCTTTAACACCAATGTGATGCAATGATTTCAAAATAAAAGGAAAAGTACACACAAAACCCAGTGTAGAAATGTTTCTATGATGTTTAGATCCCTCTATCAGCCATGTAAGAGGGCTAGCACCATTTTTTAACTGATTGATTTTCATTCAGTCCCAATGTTTAGGCCAAACATTTTCTTAACTTCAATGAAAGTCTCTATTCTGATTCAGTCCAGGTTAATTTCTATGACATCTAGCCTCGGCATGGTTTGATAATGTGGGTAGAGGCACAGAGCAGACCTGGAGAAAACAGCTAGTGAGTGTGGGATCTGAGTCTTAAAGTCAGCCTGCAGGAAAAGGGCACTGTTTGCAGAAGTTATGAAAAGTGAAGTTGGGGGGATTTGTCGACGCAGCCTAGGATTGCAAGTGGATCCGCTGAGAGAAACCGCTAGGCCTATCTCTAATCCACTGGAAATCTCTCTTTTTTCTCCAGCTGTCTGCCCTCGCAGATCAACTATTTGCTCAATTATCTTCTGTCTACTGCAATAGCTCCTGTCGCCATTGCTTAACTCCTTCACTACAATGTGTGTCAGTAATATGCACAGCCTCCTTTTCCTTTCTCATCACCTCCACATAGTGGTATGGGCTAGTAGCACTTCTCTTTTCCACGTGTAACTAGAGTAAATGGAAATCTATTGTTTGTCTATGCCTGTAGGGTATGGAAGGCTCTAAGACACACCAACACCTGACAGGCTTTGACAAGTTGTTAAAACATTCTGAATAAGACCAGAATGACATGAAGTAGTTAAATAACAGCTGAGTTGGAACAAAAACCTGCAGACAGATTGGCTCTTCAGGACCAATATTGGAAATCTCTGTATTAGGACACTTCATTATCCAGTCCAGGTCGTTAGAGGTCATTGACTTAGGTGACTGACCGTCATTATGATAATTAAGGATTAGTTAGAACAGAAACAAAGTTTATTCCCAGCAGTGGAATGGAATGAAGGTGTCAAGGTAGCTGATTCCTGTCCTAGGCTATCTGTTTAGCCAGGCCTCACTTTTCAGGTCAGGAGTGGCCAGTTTTTTTATTCTAGCAGGGCCCAACAGGACTTAATTGGATCCAACAGTTTCTTAGCTGAGGAGAAATTAACATGCTTTTTACATTCTGCTTTGTCCATCGACCTTTTAGGGGCTCCTGTTAAACCCGTAGGGGTGCAAGTCTTCAGATCCAGGTCAGGGGACCAATGAGGTGTGTGTGTGACATCACTGCTAAAGGAGCACATTGTATATTGTTTTTTTAGGTTTTTCAAATTAGAAGGAGAATCTGTTGAGTGAGGCAGGATACTCCATTGGCTTAGATATTAGGGATCTTTTTGTATTAGGAAAACACTATCAATAACATTTTCTAAGAAAATACCATTTTCTCAAGATGCTTGAGAAAAAATGCATGCTCCCTAAATATCTAAATATACTGTATAATTTTGCTGGTCTTTATTGATGTCTTGTCAGTATCTAATATTTATGATCTCTAAAAATGATTACACTGAGAGGAAACTGATTCAGACGTGAACTGATTCGTGGTATTTCAAGGTTCACTGCGATTGCCAAGTGAAAACAATTCTTGTTTTTTCCATATGTAGTTATGCCCCTTGGCAGTGTTTGTTTCTCTAGGAATGACACATTTGAACATTGTACATGGTGCATTATCCTGAACTGCGCTGTAATGTGATTTAGCGGATCCTACCACAGTACACCAGGACATGGGTTGCTATGACAAATTTGTACCACTAGAGGGCTACTGTGTTCAGTAGTCGTGACCAATCTTTCTCAACAATGATTACAGCCCCTCCTGTTCTGCATTCTATCATCCATGATAAACCGATAAACAGCAGTAGGAATAAAATCTTAAAATCTTAACCACATTCATATAAACTGAAGAGCTTGAAAATATACTCTGTATATTCCAAAGACATCAAATAGTATATTGTATTTGGGGTTTTTTTACCAATAGAACCTACTATTTCTGCTTTAAAAACAAGCTGTGGAATGGTATCCAGAAATCCAGAAATGAACACAGACTGTATCTGAGCTTTATCTGGGATTTTTTACTTCATAAACGTTAAATAGATAAAAGGTCAAATGTACAGTAAGATGAAGAAGGTATTGTTTTCATGTGTTTGCTGTAGTTTCATTCTGCAGGGAGGTTGAGCATTAGTTTAGAGGTCACGATACATGTGTCAGTCATAACCATGACAGTTTCCCTGCAGTAGGTCAAAATCCTATTTCATTTATTTAGCTAATTCAGCTTTTGTTTGTCATTAGTGGGCTGTATAAACTGAATGATTTGTAATTTATCGGAATGATGTGAAGTCCTTAGGCCCACAGAGTCTGTGCCACATCCTTAATGATGGTAGCGCAGCAGGTGAGCAGCCTCCCCTCGAGCAGGTTGCAAAAGTTGTGAGACAGGAGCTGTGGTTCAGGAGGCATTGCTCTGCAAGCCCCCCCAAAAAAGGGCAGGCTGAAGAGAATGGCTGTGTCGCAGGGGCATCTGGAAAGAGAGGGTGCTATTGACACACACCGCCCCCATTAGCAATTGACAGAATCACTTTGCAAGCAGTAAGTGGACTAATTAGTTCATTCTCTCTTTCCTAAAATAACCCTGAAAACCAGCAATTAATGGCTGTGCTGAGCTGAAAGAAAAGGTACAACTGTCCAGGCTTTTGTTATAGTCTCCATCAGAGTGTCAACAGGTGCTTCCTTGTGTTCAGTATCACATACAGAGAATAAAAAGCAGCCTTTAAGACTTGACTTTGTTTGCAGTTTGCTTAATCAATAGGTATGGACAGTTCTGCAAACACGTGTGGACTTGCAAACAGTGCTGTTTGTTTTTGTTATTTATTTGATTGTTTTATTTAGCACTAGCATGAACTGTCCGGTAGGTGGTGTCTGTATATAATTCACTTGTATCATTAAGTGATTTTGCCTCGTTAATCTCTAGTGAACAAAAAACAGGTACATGCACACCACCCCAGTTAAGGACCCTTTCATCTCTAATAAGCACAGATTATGTGTTGTGGTAATAACAGCACAGACTACAGCTTAAAAGTCTAGATTTCTTCTGTTATGTGTACTCAGTTAATAAGGAACATATTATGTGTCCCATATTTCTTCAGCATACCTATACTAAATACCCCCCACGCACACATTGCCAAATGAAGCTTAATGTTTCAAGACAAAACATTAAAACATGATGAACCTTGTGCAACGTGTGATTGTTTTTACTAGAGGTCCAAGTGAATTAAAACTACAGATAAGGTATACTGTAGAAGTCTGTCACTTTTCTAAACTGATTTAATATATGTCAGATTTCAGTGTTGTGTGCCATTTACAAATGCAGCTCTTGGTCACTGTCCTAGAACCTGCAAACTTATTTGATGTTATTTTGTCATCATTCTGTCTTTGCTGATGAGGTACTGATTTTCCTTGTTTTTTCTCTAATACTTAGTGTTTTGTCTTTGGGTCATTAATCGCACCCTAAATTTCACCCTGAAACATTGTTTTATGGAATTTTAATTTAACTTTGCAAATTTTGTCCTGTCATCTAAATATTTGTATTCTTGGCTTCGAGGTAGTACCCCACATCCCTCAATAAATGGGAGTTTGTAATCAGAATTATATGTACATCTTGTAAGTTGAACGCTGCTCTCTTAACAATGAAGGATGATAGTTCAGACATATGAAATATGAACGGCATGCTCCATGTCTCATTACCCAGTGACATTTTATTAAATATGATTATAACTTCTTTTTATTTAAGTCTCTATCACTCAGAATCTGTTTAATTAAAACATTGAGTTATCCTGTGACTTAAATGTTGAGGCAAAGATAAAGCAAAGCCTGCAGCTTGTAGCACTACGGTAAATGATTTTTTTGTTTAGTCTTTTTTTTTTACCCAATGAGTAAAACGTGAAGCCGTTAGATGTGTTTCAAATTGAATCTCTTTTGTGGCAGGGCATCAGACAAGTCCCTGGTATTTGCCAATCTCCCCACTCCCCAGATCAGAGGCAAACTCACCGACGCCACTGTGTCGCATTCTGGGGATGACATTGAGAGTGGCTTTGTGAAGAGCCACCTGGTCTGCCCGCTCCAAAAGAACTCTCCCTGACCTCGGAGAAAACTCTTTTGCAACCAGAGCAATACCAGGGGAATCACTGAGGGGCATCTGAGTGCATTTTATACCCCTCACAATGACAGGCCAGAGAGAGATTGCTGACACCTATTGGGAAAAGTGTCTAACTCTCAGATCTATGTCAGCCTTGCTTCATAGCTGCACTTCAAAGAAAGCCCCAGTAATAAGTGTTTGACTGGTGTGCTTGCCATATGCACACCTAAGAGATTTAAGAATGACAGATGTGCAGAGAACAAGGCAAATAATCAAAACTTTAAACTTAAAAATTTCATCGAGAAGATGAGTCTTTGATGCGTCATGTGATTGATGATTTAAATTTCTGTTGCAAATCATTTCGAGAGAAAAATGTTTCAGATGTTTAAAAAGGCCTTTACATTTTCATCTGGTTTAATTGTTTAACTTTTTATTAATGTCAGAAAAGCTGTTTTATTCAGGTAAATTTTTAATTTATATACATTATTTTTTCTTTTCTGGGTTCTGTCATTATGGAAATTAGATAACAAAGATCAAAGATAAAATATACTGTAACAATAGGGTCAAAAACTTTAATTTTTGGTTGCTCTGTGTTTACATGATTTAATTTTTTCAGTGTTTCATTATTCTGCAAATCACATGAAATATAAATTACATTGCACAATTTCAGTCTTACTGAAATATTCCCACCACATGTTCATTAAGGATTAGATGCAGAAGCTGAATTACTTTATAAACAATTAATTTAAGTAAACTGAACATTTCTGATCCTGTTTCCAGTTATAGTTTCTGTGTTCAAGTGACCTGTTTTGTGTGATGATCCTGAAATAAACTGCATTTCAGCATCGCCGTGCTTAACAATTGATGACTGCCTGAAGAACCTTAAAGAGTATTTGGATGTTTTTTAATTGCAATGCATGGAATAAATATGCTTTATAATCAAAGATTATAAGTCAGTCAGTGTAGAGAAAATGAATCAAAGATTGTTGTAATTTCATAAATTGAATTAATTGAAGTAGAAATACATTTATCCTTTTTACACTCCTTAGTCTCTCATGTCTACTGAGAAAAGATCACAGTGCTGCCTGTAGGTAAACTGCCCTGTGTTCCTCATTACAAACTGAGGTACTCAATGGCATTGTAAAGAAAACATTCATCAATGTGGTGGAGCTCCTTTCCAAATCACAGAGGACATAAGTGAGTCCTAGGTCAGAGTTTACTTACTGATGTCCTTTTACATCTTAAGCACCATTTGTATCGCTGGTGAAACATGAATATACTTACATTATCTCTTCTGTGCGCTTTCCAGTGAAATTAGACAATTAATCAAATACTATATGAAATGCATAGATTTGGTCATAAAAATAACCTTAAAAAGTTTAATAGCTATGCATTTTTATTGGAAAATTACTCTGCAGTTTGAACATAAACATTGAGCTTGTCACCTGTGAGTGAAAGAATGCATCTGACCTTAATGCATCTCCTGCAGGCTGACAGGCACATGCATATAGTACATCAATACATTCAGATGCTTGTTAAGTATTTATTATGTCTTCTTGCGTATTTCTGATACTGGAGTTTTTGTTCTGTCGAGTTTGAACAGTCACTGTCAGGAGTTTTGCTGAACTTGGAGAAATTAAAAAGCACTCTGCTTTTGCCAAGTGGAAACATTTATGTTTATCCCAGGAGTATCTTGATTCCACAGATTCCTATTTCTAAATGCTTGAACTAAGCTGGTTTCAGACAAAGTGCAGGAACGGTGCTGTGCCAGAAGTTTGAACTATAGAAAGTTCAGTATGTATGGAAGAGTAAACAATTGAACCATTTATCACTGATCCTTTTTTTTCTTCTTTTTTTTAGGTATGGGAAGGTTATTGTTAAATTAAACTAGACAGGTGTTTGATATTCATAAGCCAAATCATTGATCCCCCCCACTGTGAGGACAAATATACCATTCATATATCTGACACACGTGCAGTCAAGCCCACACACATTCTGTGTAACCATGAAAACTCGCCTTCTACTAAATACTCATATTTGTATAAGTCTTTGAAACGGGGCAGTGTTCTTCCACTTGATGTGCACAGTGCTGAATAAGCCCTCACTCCACCTGTTGCAGGTCAAAGTTTAATGTCACCGGTCAGAGTTCATTTCTGCAAGGACTGGGTAAATAAAAATGGATAGACAACTCTCTCTAAAGAAAATGTTTCAGAAAATGATAATGCCATTATCAAATATACAGTATGAAGCTTCAAACTGTATCATGCAGATCAAAGAAAAAATGTTCAGATGTGTACAGATTTAATTTGTTTGGCACGTGGGTCATTTTGAAAGCTTTTGACATACAAAAGAAAAAGGCCTATTTTCCGTGCAACAGTATCCTCTACAGACAATTCTGAAATGTGTAAATAGAAAATTCTTACCATGTTAATGTCAAGCAAGGCCTGTCAATTTTTCAGTTTAAATGGGACTTATTAAAGGTGTTGATAGGTGTTCAGGGTAGTCTACTTTCACATACAAAACAATACAGTACTTGAAAAGCAGAGGTACAATTTGAAATTAATGTTCTCTTCCTGTTTGAATGTTTCCCTTCTCTTACAGAGCTCAGCTGTCGTTGTGGTTCTGCAGCAAGTGTATCTGATGACCACAACTGACAGCAGACAGTGAGAGAACTCTCACACTGTAAAACTCTCTCTGAAACCTGTTTTTATTTGAGCTGGCTTGTTTGCAGTGAAGCTCCGTACTGGGGCGCATCAGTAGGGTAACTGAGCCATCAGATCCTGACATACCATAGACTTTTATGGATCTTTTGTACTGTACCGGTTGCAGGACTCCACTTTTAGAAGCATTTACTCCCAGTCCCACCTCTAAGGGATTGGAGGCATGGACTCAGCCTAATTAGCCTGAAAAACAATAGCTCCCTGATCGACATTCCATTGTACTCCCTAGCATTGTCCCACAGATCCTGTTTCATTCTCTCGATAAACAAGAGTCTATATTGGACATGCAGTTGTTAGCATTGTCCTGATTTCTGATACTCAAGCTCCCCAGTGCTTATTCTTTCCAATGTAAGAGCAGGTCGAATTGGAAGGTACAGCTGTCCCAAATGGAATATAAGTGTATTGTAAATGGCAGACGGTTGGTGCTGTTTTTTTTTCTTTCAGTTTATACCAAGTGAAGGGTAAGGCCTTGGTAATTAAGTGTCAGAATGACTGTGGGAGGGGAGGGGCAAAATGTTAATGTTATTTTGACGGACGGAGTCAAAAGTGATTTCTTTCGGTAAGCAAGGATTATAACACAGCTGTTCTCAGAGCACCGGGCTCAGTGGAGGGTAGACATGCGTCCCTTTTAACCTTCCTGAATGATGGAAATTCATTTATGTTCTCAATTAGGGACATATTAAAAGAGTTCTTTCTGCAAAGGATTGATTAGTGTGGAAAAAAATGTGTGTTACAGAAGGCTCATGCAATACTTACCAATACACCAATTTAAAAAGTCTAAAATTAGGAGAAAAGCTATTGAAAATATTTTGAAATATGTTTTATATACCTTTGGTATATTCATATTTTGTCTTTCTTTGGAGAGTCATTTCCTGTTTTGGTTAAAACATACTGTTCTTTTTTTCCTTTAAAACGACATATTTAAAGCACATCATGTTGGAGGAGACAGAGTGCATTAGCAAACTGATCTTTTGTTCTCCTTTTTTATTTAAAAATACCTGCCAAGTTAAAACATGTAGAACTTCACTTCAGTTTTATTGCTTCTTGACACATGAACCAAAACAAACTGAAGAGATATTAGTCACTGTATTCATTCAGTATGTCTTTTAACAACTTTGTTTTTACAAGGAAGGAGTTTATTCAGGAACATTCTGTCAAAATTCTCTTCAAATCACATTGCTGGAGTAATCCGGAGTGCAGTTCATTAGTATGTAAATTATTGTTCTAATTTCTGATTGGTTGTTCTGGATGAAACCATTAATTAACTTAAAAATGAATAAGATATCTATGTCTGTTATCACAAACAGATAAAAAGAATTACTTTATATAAAAAGCTAATTTGACCACTAGCAACATTTTACCTTGGAGAAGCAGTTGTACTTTTGTTAGATTAGTACATAATAAGTAAAAAAAAACATAAAGCCATAATTCCATAAATAGCCTTAAATTATTGACTGCAGGGAGTTTCAGAAAGCAAGGACAAATGTAATGAAGGCAATCTTCTTGTTTCTGTAAAAGCGCAGCCTCTTATGGTCTTGGTATGAGAAGCGGCGGCTAAGAAGTCACACACCCCTTCACTCAAATACAGGGCTTTCTCAAGGGGACAGAAGAAAGAACGGAAGACATTTGAAAATATTTGGGCAGCTGAGCTATAGCCTGAACCTGTTAACATTAAGCACCCAGTTCCCTAGAGAGCTCTGAGGGACATGTATCAATAACCAGGAACACATGACAAGTTACAAGAATGTATACTATTAAACTATACTCCCAATTAAAACAAGTATGCTCATCCTTATTTTGTTAGCTGGTCCTTTGCACAACCTGCCTCAACACATTAATCGATTTCTGTGGTGTATGCTCTGCTTATTCGAGTACAAGTACAAATTCCTGTACAGCACTCGAAGTGGAAAAACATACTTCCTGTTGACGCAGTAAAGTTTTGTCACTTTTATTTGTTACTTTTTAATTTTAATAAATGTGTAATAGTGGCAAGACTCCTGTCTTCAGTGCATTTGTGTCCCTGTAGATATTTGGGAATAGCATTATAAGCTGAAGTTATAAAACTGATCTGCGCTCCCAGCTGCAGTTAGCGATGCAGTATTTGTCAAAAAGTATATATAGTACCATTTGTCAACAAGCATCTGCAAAAGCAATTTCTGTTTAAGTCAGAAGATTTTTGCATTTTTATAGATATAATTCCCTTTGCTTTTTACAGTGTTTGGAAACTACCCTAAATATTACTCAATATTATTATCATCTGCACAGACAGTACATTGTCTTCAGACTTTTTTTACATTGCTTTGGTTGCTGTACTTACACAGCTTTAGAAATAATAAATCAGTATTATCATCTAATGGACATCCTCAGTGCTCAACCATTTGCAGTGTAAAACATGGTTAGCCTCTGAAATTCATAGACGGGAAATAACGTTTTTAATTTGCTAATGTGCAGATGTGTTAAAGAGTACAGACATCTAGCATGTAATAGTGCTGATGATTGGTGTGAAGCATGTGCACTTGATCTTTATATCTGAGTGTGAATTTCACCTAAGAGTAACATTAAATGTTAATAATTCATTTTTAAACATAAAATCCAATGGGCACTGAAGATGTCCCTTAGTAATGACATTTTTGGTAGCTGAGGTACTGAAGGAAAAGCTGGTACTTTACTACTATTGAAAAGAAAGGAGAACAGTCAAGGCCAGCTGATTGTCAGACACTGGTTAAGCGTGAGGACTTTGTGCCATTGGGACTTTTGAGCAATGGTTGGCATTTTGTGGTGCTGTTCTTCTCACTCTGCTCCTGGGGGGTCGCTACCACTATCGCTAGCACTGTTATGTCTAGAGAAAGCAGACAACATTTGGTGTGAAAGGTGTTAAAACTAAAAATAAACAAATAAAGAACAAAAGGAAGATTGGACAGATTCAATTGAAAAGGCTGACACTTGAGTGAGTGGCTCTGCTCCATCTGTTTATTAATGTCACATGTGGCATTTGGAGCGTGTCTGTTTTTCCCAAGAGCTTCCATACTACACATCTTTCTGGACTCTTATTTCAATGCTATATGCACCCTGATGTTTAGAGATGATCAAGACAGGAGCCTTTCAGTCTACGGGGGGCCTATTGTAACTGCAGTGTGATTAAACTCAGTATAAAATGATTTGACCCTTATATTTAAGTATCTGAAATGTTTTTTTTCTGTCTTGTGTAATGAACTGTTTTCTTCTCCACTGTACTATTAAGGATTAGAAAAAAAACTGTTCTTGGCATATACTATCTTTGTCTTTGCATTCCGAGTAGAGGAAGATGTAATGCAATTTCATTCTGCAGAACCGAAACTCAGAAGTATTTCAAGAATAGATGTAACTTTTTACCTTTGCATGGGCTTTCCACATAGACATCTAGTCCAAAGAGACTTTGGGGAATCTCTGTTCAATTACAGATAAGGAAACAAAATTCCCAGAATACATGGGACATTTTTATTCTTTTTGAATAAGTTTGGAATTCCCTACTGTTTCGCTATATACATTACACCTTGTGGAACAGGTAATTGTAAAAAGAATCAGTGCAAGTAGGGGTGGTGGATGGAGGGATCTGTAGGCTGGAGGATGTAGGCTATCCTCAAATCTACAGTTGGCCTGATATTTGCAGACTGTGCCTGCATGAGAGCTGACATCGATCAGAGGAGTGATGCAGCTCTTGTTGACAGCACTGCAAGCTCGTAAACACTTACCTAATCACAGAGGTTGCTGTCGAGAATTCAAGAATACCCTGTCCAACTCAAGCAATCCTGGTGGCACTTAGCCAGTTATGCATTGTTCTTGAGAGAGTTTCCAGGTCCAGTTCACCAGACCTGCAATGTCTGCATAGGGATATAAGCCTGTGTGTTCTTTGAGCAATGCAGGAACCCAATGGGAATGTTTCTTTTAACCCATGTGAAAGGGAAATGAAGGGAACTCAGCTCTGGCGAAGGCAGCTCATGTGTGGTTGAAACTAGTGCAACACGTCTGTTAGTAAGGACACAGTTCCTTACCTGTGTGCTTTGTTTATGTGCAGAAATGACAGAAGTGTCATCAATGAACAGAATAGTATAGCCTGACTAGAACTCTGATGCAAACTTTTATTTGGGCCAATGTTTGTCTTTTCTTTGCATGGTTTTAAACTGGAATTTGGCCTCCCAGTGTTTGCCAGGGCTTGCTTCATGCATGAATGCCTGTTATAACAATTATGGGTTTTATCTGTTCAAAATGGATCTGGTTAGATTAGGCTCTTCATAGTTTAAAAAATATTATCAGCCAGGGTTTCATAATATAATGTGAATACAATATCTCTTGTGGTTTGTACCATTCTAGCCTTCAGATAACTCATACTATTTGTCATAATTAGCAAAGCCACACACGCACAAATAATATATAAACACAGCTGAATTTGCAGTCTGTTTAATGATGTGAATTGTCTGGTTTCGTTGTTTTAACTGCCCTAGATACAATTTTCATGGATGATGTTACTTGCCAAAGGCACCACAGGGTATGGTACAGTATGTGGAGCTCCTGGGATGGTGTGATAGAGGTCTTAAAGAGACATCAAGGTTTTTAACAAAGTAAAAAGCCTTTTTTCCCCTATATGCCTTATTCTATGTTAAGGCAGCAATTGAATTTCTGTAAAGAATAGATTTTGATCATGTTCTGTCCTGATTTTGCATGGATTACAGTATTGGCATAGTTTAGATTTTTTTGCAGATCCGATGAATCCAGAGAAATTCAAAACAAGTGCCACTGTCAAGGTTGTTTTTATTTTCTTTTAAGTCCTTCAATCTGGTGGTCGGACCACCCTGAATGTGAATTCAAATTTAATGGCTGCCTTCTTAGCTAATCAATTTCACTAGGCACTGGGAGGTATTAGCATATTTACACATTTTCAAAAATGTATTTTGTCTTTTTTTTATGTTTACCTAGGATGCCACAATAACATGAAAAAATACTAAATATGTCTATCCTGCAAGAACTAATCTTCGGTTATGTAAGTCAACTGAGAATACATTATCACATTTTTTAGGTGACGTAAGACTGGATTAAATCAAATTTAAACCTTCGAGTTACAAATTATCCACCAAATACTTGATGCAAGCATTTATTTTTTGCCAGAAGAATCTTGGTTCTGTCAAACAAAATCTATGAAATATCCCAAATAGATTGGCCATTTGACCGATCTTGCTCATTTGCTTGCTAGAAGCTCATCAGTCGTACAGTCTCCTTCACCCATTTCTTAAGTGTTTCCAGAGAATGAGGTGCAAAAGCGTGACTGGGTAATTTATAAGTATCTGCTACTCTCTCGTTAAAGAAGAGACAGTTTTCTCGTCATAAATTGGTCTCATAACCCCTTGTTCTCATTTCACTACTGATATTAAAGTGTAGTTCTTTCAGTTGACATTACTATCATTGAAACCAGTCCTTGCAAAGTCTCTTTGGTCTCTTTGCAGTTGGCAGGGGACAATGTGTATGTGATCTGGAACACAGTGTCAGCAGTATGGGGAGAGTGAATCTATTGAATAATTAAACTTGAATGTGTCAATGACATACCATTCTAAAATCTAAGATGAGTGTTTATTAAGGAAGTCAGTGCTCCCCGTACATTCCACACTGGAAACGAAATCTTTAATAAATGGTTATCAAGCTACCCATCGTCTGCTACCATAACAGAACATCTGAAAGATGGGATAACAATTGTTGTGACATTTTTGATGGAAACTTTTCTCGTTTTTAAATGATTCACATGCATTACATAACTGCAATAAGAATGAGCTATGGTTCTAAACGGAACAAAAAGGTGACTGTATATTAACATCTGGCTTAATACATTTGTTTAAAGTGGTGAAAAGCACTTGTATATTGTAACCTGTAGCCTTTTTTATTTTTTTTATTATTTTTATTTATGATCTGAGTATACAAATCTCTTATAAAGAAAAAGTCATGTTATGTCAGATAAGGGAAGGTACTACAGCCATCTATGTAAGCTTTATGTGTTGGTAGTGTATTTCTCTAGATCTTCATCTTTATTTCCCCCAACCTCTCTTCACTTTTTTCTCTGGAGACACTTGAACCATTAAAGGGGAACTGCAACACTATTTTCATATTTTGGGTGATTTTAAACCGCAATAAAAGTAAAATGTACACAGTAGGTTGTGAAACTTCCAGTTTGCATCACAAAAATAGACTACATTTTCAGGCATTCGTAGCAAATACTGCGATACAGAACGAGGCATTAAAACGTCCAGTGACATGTGCAGCCCTACAGTATATAGGCTTGCGAATACATCTCTTTTAATCCAGTGGAAATATTGCTTTCAATTTCGAGAATTTTTTGCCAAACAAATACTACTTACTTGTTAACTCTGCATACAAATTACATTGAAACCTTTCTGCGGTGAAATATGTGCCACACAACCTGTATTTGTTTGCTCTTCCATCACATCACATTGGTTATTACATTGACTAGTGAGCAGGAAGGGCCACATCTTGTCGCAATTCGTGGCAACATGAATCCGAGTTTGCAATAACATGGCGACCTACAGTACTTTCACAAAGTTCTCGATTTTGTCCTTAATTCCAAATTTGTATTTTGTTCCTGTACCGTTAAGGAATATTTAATAACCAGTGTGAGAAATTGGGGCAGCAGTTCCCCTTTAAGTGCTTGGCATGATGGATTAAATATAACATCATAAAGAACGTAGTAGATTCTCTGCAGAACATTCACAGCAGCTAACCTTGAGAGTCATGAATTTGCACTACTGTAAAGTGAATCTTAATGTTTGTGTTGGGATTCTGTTTTGAGGATAGGCTGCCAAACAAAAAGTATTAGCATCTGAACTGAATCGGCTGTTATTTTTCCAGATCCGACTGACAGCATACAGTGTGTACTGGTTAGTGATGACCACTAAGAAGCAACACGGAAAAAACTCTATTTGGTTTTCAAAGCCAGCAAGAAAAGTGCTAAAGTGCTGGCAGTAACCACGGCATATTGTCATGTTGTAATAAGTGAGGGTCAAATTTCTCAGGACTGATATAGGCTGCAAATTGCATCTATAAATTCCTGTTTCATCCCAGCACGGCTAACAAGGTAATAACAGTTGCCTCCTGCAGCCATGGACAGAAAAGGAGGTTCCTAGAAGCTAGGGGCAGTGGACAACTGTACACCAGCTTTTCTTTTATTGCAGAAAGCATTCCACTTTTCTATTATCAGCCCATTAGGAAATGTAATTGCATTTTGCAGGCATCTAACTAAAAGCTTGATAAAGGCTGACTAGTGCCACTTTATTAAGGCTGGATTCCTTTTTTATTTAGTTGCTTCTGCAGAGAATCTACACTTGATTTATTTTGAGCACCCTTTGTCAGTTTCTGAAAGTAATAACCTCTTCAGCTTGGTACTTGACTTAGCTGATGTGTATGTGGTATAGAAAATGTAAGCATCTTTTACTTTTCCCCACTAAGAAATGGAGGTTTTCTTGGAATGGGCCACGCTCCCTGTCTTGGTTTACTGGATCCAGGCCTACCTTGAGATCTGTTCTATGGAAATTTCTGCGGCCTGGGTCCATAGTGCCAGAGAGGGGAGGGTGCTGGAGGTGTGGTGTGCTGTTGCTACAGAGGTTAGTCCAAGTTAGAAGCTGCTTTATGTATGTGCTGCATTAGCAAGGGGCAGGTGATGGTTATGGGGGGTATCCTGTTGTCCATGTTGGGTTTTTTAGCACCTACGATATAAATTAATTTTAAGAAAAAAAGAAAAATATAAGGGCAAAAAGAAACCAACTGAGATGGATATAGCATCTGTACGAACTGACACTGGTTTAAAAGTCTTTTTCCCATTTTGGATAGAAAAGCTAAGTGAAAGGGAACTGTATGTTCAATAATAACAATGTGTCTAAGAATATGGAAGTCTAGGTTTGATAAAGCATACTTTAGGAACAGTTGATATGTTCTTTTTCAAATTCAAATCACTCTGCACAAGCATACGGTGGTTCAGGATTAAAAACCTGCAGCTGCATGGTGATAATTATTACTATTTATTGTAAATTTCAATAGGGGAGGACTTCAGGTTTAACCAGAAAAAGCATGCTATATTAACTGCGTTAACATTTCTTATTTTCAACAGTGACTCCTCTGTGTATCAGTAACCTTTGGCAGTACATCAAGTAGATTTTACACACACCTCTGACAATAAAAAAATAGCCTGGAGCAAAAAACTAAATATTTATTAATGAGTAATTTTCTAATACAGTAGTTTACAACCTGTTTATACTGCATTTTTTGTCTTGTTTAGGAGTTGATAAAAAGGTATTAACACCAATCTATAATAAAAAAGAACAGAAAAAACTACAAGTAACTAGGTCTTTAAATACAAGTTGCAGGAATGTCCATGTCTGAAAGTGACAAGACTAAAGCAGGATAAGGCAGGCTGCAACACCAATGGAGATAATTACAGAAATGAGAAGTATTGCCAAAACCACACTTTACATTATATTGATGTATTATATAGGGGATGAGCATTTGTCCTAGGGTCTCTGGATTTTATACTAACTAGATCTTAAATAATTGAGTTGGTTATTTGGATCAGACATTGAATCAGACATCATTTTAGGTGTTAATTATTAACTAATTGAAAAGTGTCCCATCCCTGTGTTTGATTAGGTTAGACATGAAGCACTGAACATCACTCTAGGTGGGTTTTGTAGTAGCAGAACCCAAAACAGCAGAACACAAAAGGTCTGGAAACTAGTACTAAACCGTTCAAGGTGGATGTTAACAGTGATTGTTTTTTAAAAATATTTTTTAAGTTAAAGAGCAAACACTGTACTTGTTTGGCTATTTCTGCAAAACCACCTTGTTCAGTCAGCCATTTGCTGCTGCATATCTTTTAGATGGTTTTTTTTTTTCCTGTGTAAGCAAATAAATAAGTTTGTTCCCCACAACAGATTATGAATCAGTATAGCTGGGGTACATAATGGGGGTACAGTAATTGGGTTTTATGGTTCCATTCTGTCTTAAAACATTTAGGACAGATTTATTGTTCTTATATGGAGAAACAGCCATGTTCTGCTTCAACAGTATAGCCGAGTAGCTTGTTCTACACTTCCACAAGCCTTTGCGTAAAGTCATGCCACCTGTTCCCAGTTTTAAAGCCATTTCACACTTGAGTCTGATTCATATTTCAGTTTCAACGCTCTAAAATCACACTGCTGTGCCTCTTAAAACCTAATATACACAAAAGACTGTAACTGACAAGTATTTTCTAACACTTGGACAATGGAGCTGCATTGTCCTGAGTGCCCGTTGCATGGCTTCAAGGTGTTAGGGTGTGTTTCTGCGCTGATGAAAGGGTTAAGCCCCCGTATGCCACCTCCCCACCCAGCTCCGAGTCTCTCCCTCTGTGATGGGTAACAGGAGTTGCCTTCGGAGGAGCTCTGTAAAGCACATGGGCGGGGGGGGGGGTTGGAAGGGGGTGCGAACAGCGGCACAGATGCCTCTGGGGTCAAGCCTTTAATAATGATTACAAACTGGAGCTGGCTGCTGGAGCGACAGACTGCAGCTGTGGGACGGGCAGTCTTTGAAGTCCCCCCCGCCTGTTGCGAGGTCTCAGGCCCTCTTGTATGAGGAGACGCTGGAACTATGTGGCTGCCTGTGGGAAAGAATGTCACGGGACGCCAGGGTGACGGAAGACAGTGATGGCGGGGGAGTTTTAGGAGGTTAGTGAGTGTCTACTAATTGAGGTATGGCCAATAGAAAGGTGGATGCACTGCGAATTACCACATAGCCAAAGTCAATGCAGCTGGCATTTGGCAGTTCATTTTTGAAGAAATCTTCAAAGCCCATTTCATTATTGTTTTGCAATCATTTGAGTATGCATTATTTGATTTCTGAGTTCTTGGTGAAGTGACATTTCAACTGGAATACCCAGTTGAAATGGGTAGACTTTACTGGAATGAGTTGAACAGATGCGATTGTATCCCCTTTGTCTTTGCGTGTATTGTCATCTGGATGCTTTTTGAATCTCCACAGGTTTAGGTGAGGAAAATAAAAATGGAAATTTCATCCAAAGTGTTACACAACACCATTTGTGCTGTTGTGTTTGTAATTCCTTTGTGCTCTGTGGAATATACAGAGCAAAATAAAAGATGATTAGGAGCCACTCTGAAAATAATGGCCAGAATTAGAAATCTACAATATTTTAGAATCGCCTGCTAGAATGTTTTAATAAACAATTATATAATAGTTGCATCCCACATAACTTAAACTAAGTTATCTATAGGGTATTTTGATAATAATTCCTCTCAACACTACTGAGAAGTCATAGCAAAATTCCTTCCAGAAACTGCTCTGAAACTAATCATAGTTTCATAGTTGTGTGAAACTAAGCAAATCTTGACTCCCTTACAAGAAGAGCAACATAATACAATCTCCCTACTTTGGGAATAAAACCAACTTCAGTAATCCTTGTAGTGCTTTAGAAGAGTATTTTCATGTTGCCTATGTGTTGCAGGCCTGTAAATGACACAGTATTGAGTTTTAAACAGCAGGGGGTGATCTAGTATCAAAAGAATGTAAGCTGAAAAAAGGGAGAAATCCTTGTGCATTTAATTTTTGGGTGTTTTAAAAAAAATGTATATTAGGGTCATGTTTTCACTGTCTGCATAGGACTAGACATCTGGACAAAAAGTGATGTGAGGGCAGACGTATACTCTGAAGACAATGGCCTGTGTTTGACCTTGATGAATTGCCCAGTATTTAAAAAGGCTGGGTGTGTTCAGAAAAACATATGAAGGCAAACTTAGCAAATTTATATAAGTTTGTTAGATGGATGAAAGTGTTAATTTATTTGTAGTAGCAGTAGTAGCTCAGTGTTCTTGGGTCAAAATGAACACATTCACGTAGTATTCAGATTTCCTAGTCAGTATCGTTAAACAAAACGTAGAGTTCACATTTTAAAAATGTCTAGATAAAAACAAATACTAGACAAGACTAAAGATGTAAAAATAATTTGTTGAATACTTTAGTGTTATTCAATCCTATATGTATTAATTTAAAATATATTTTTTTTACTTTACTCTGTACATACTTTTCTTAAATTAGTGGACTGCTTAGTTTTCTAATCGGTGTTGTGTGATTTTTATATCTGTTTGGTTTCATTTGTTTTAAGAAGAGTGAGTAAGGTTTTCCAACATTATATTAGAAATTGTTTATGATTTTATTTTAAAAGGTGAATGTCCAATCGTGATATCAAATCAAATATTTTAAAACTTCACATAATGTGCATTGCATTTCCAGTTCTGTAAATAGTGAATTACTAAATCAGAGATTTCCGGCATTCAGTTTACCCATTACTGTCTTTATAATTAAATTACACTGGTGACTTTCTGGTGACCTAATCAAAGATGCACAAGAGGTTCATTTCAAGTTCTGATCATTATCAGAACTAACTGGATTTAACCTCTTACCTCTTAACTGGATTTAAGCTGTACCTTCTCTTACCTTAGTTAGGTGTATCATTTCCATACAAAGTACTGTCCACAAGAAACTGTAGAAAACCTTTCCATTAGTGTGGTAAATTTGCGACCTTTCCACACAGTACTTTCACCCTGTTAATTTTTATGCTTTTGAGCATGTCTTCTCTAGTTATGCTATAGTTAAATTATTTTACTTAAAAATCCCTGAGTGATACAAATAGATCAACTTTAAATACAGAATTGGCAGCATTTGTAGAATGTTAAGCAACTTTGTTGGCGCTAATATGTTAAGTGAGAACGAATTATATGAAATCTCACTATTTCTATTTATTTCTTAACGTAAGGTACAAAAAAAACTGTCCAGGCATCAAGTGGCCTGTCATTACATGACAGTGTAACACCACTTGAAAACTGCTTGCTACACTTTCATAAACTCATTACTGTTCTATAAGTGTAGCACAGCACTTTATTTTATCTAGAGGGTACCCTTTAAACATGCAGACCACAAGCGTAAGAGCAAAGTGTCCCATCTCATTGCCTTTTGTGTGTCATTCACTCCTTTTTTTCACTACTGTATATAGTCAATACATATTTTGAGTATTTAAATAGTGCTCGGATATAAAGGTAGATTCCTAAAATATTTTACAAATTTTGCTTTTTTTAAAAAAAATTCCAGAAACAAGTTGAGAATTTCACAACAGATTAGAGAACAAATAAAACAGCAAAGTTCCAGGAATGTACTGCATGCATTTGAGTTTACCAGTTAAGTATACTGTATACATTGCAGTAGGCAAGGGAAATGGGAGTGCGAATGGTACAGCTAGAATTAGATCACTTGAAATGTGTTAACATGTTAACGCTTGCATTCACTAATGCTGAACATGAGGTTTAGAGAACACTTATTGCCTGCTTTGTCTTGAAAAGATTTCTTTCCTGTTTCTTGTTGTACTGAAGTACAGAATTGAATCTTTCTTTTTTCTTTTAGTGTGAAATTTGGTTTTCATGTATGTCTCATTGAAGAGTTTTTGGCATAAAGTCTGTCATGAAAGTTACAAAATCGTGTTGCCATTTAATTTAGTCCGACCAAAGCAATTTCACAGTCCATAATTTTCTTTTGCCCCAAAGGGCATAAACAGACATGACATCATAATATTTAAAGATCAATGAATTATTTTTGTATGAATTAGAAATGGAAGAGTAACAGGACCGATAAGCTGTGCATATGACCTCATGTGCTCTGTAACAATGATACATTGTTTTTTATGGCTTCATTACAAGAAATTACAGTTCATATTTTTTTATTTGACATTTTATTGCCATTAGATCACCTCTAAACTACACCATTCTTTAAGGTGGTCACTCATGGGTTCTCTTGCTGTGCTTTTTTTTTCCACACAGAAAATTGGCCTTTGCTGCTTACTCTGAATTAGATTAGGAGCCCCCAAGGTTCAGTGTAAGGGATCGGTTTTCTGTTAGAACGTGCCCCAGTGAGCTTTTATTTCTTACAGATGGCAATGAAGATGTGAAGGAGGAAAAGGGTTGTCATCTAAACTACCTGCCAATACTTTGAACATAATGTTAATGTAAGGGCATCTAATGTAGAGAGTCTTCAGAGGGTTTCTGTATTTATTGTCATTGAGACTGTTTATTTAATGGAGGTAATTGTATGCTGCTGTTTCTGTTCCACGGGATAGCATTTACCTGTAAATTGAAGATGATTTAGTCTGTAATATTGTAGTATTGTACAGATTTCTCCATCATGAATATGAAAAACAAATGAAAAAAAATAAAAGTATAGACCCCACAATTCACATCAATAAATTGACATCTGTCAGTTTACTGTGATATTCATTTGGAAAAAAAAAAACATAATTTCAGCTATAAAGCTACTATATAATGAGGATTGTTATATACAGTAGTTGTGCTTGTAATTACGTTTAATGCAGTTAACGTTTACTCATTGAACATATTAGCAATTACATTATTTTTTTATAAATGTTTTGTCATTCAAAACTAGATTAATTGCAACTATTATTAATAAGAAGAAGAAGAATATTAAAGTGCTACCAAATAAAGTTCAGTGATATAAAAATGTAGGAATCAATAGGAAAAAATATTTTTTTATATAATTATGCAGACTATGTATGTGAGGTTTTGTTTTCTCTGGAGCTAAATTTAAGGTTTATCAGCAAAAATCCTTTTGAGTATTTTTCCTCTGGATCAATAACACATAGAATATCACATCCCAGAATCAAAGTGGAAAGTATGTGTGGTTATTATTTCAGTTCTTTATTAATCAATGCTTAATAATTCAGTGAAGCCAGAAAATTAAAAAAAATAATAGTATTGATTGTCAGGAACACTACAACTTGTTGAACATTTTATTCAGTAAAACACTAGTCATTACAGAAGCAACCAGAAAACATTTAAATTATACATGTAATTATAAAATTAAATTCAATTAAATATTAGAGAACTAACAATCTATCTGAACAGTTGTGGATTTATGGATTTTTTTAAATATAATGCTTACACCTGAAGCACTATATACTTTCATTATCTATTTATTTGACATTTTATAGAGTTATTCTTCAGAATAAATTAAATATTTATTTTCTTTAAAAGGGTGGTTTTATGTAATTCCATTTTTTCTGCTTTATGTATGTAATTCATTATTTGTGTAACTCATTATTTTTAAGAGGCTGATAAGCATGAATACGGCGATGTCTCCTCAATCAAGAAATAAGCCTCAGAGGGTAGTGCCGTGTTTGAGATATTCTGACCAGATGCATCATAGCAGTGGATGATCATATGAAGCATCTGGTTTCCTGCACTTTGCCTGAGCTGCCGTTGTGTGTCCCTTAAACTGACATTAACATTAAAGCTTTTAAAATAAATGATTAAAAGGTGACTTGGGAATCTGGCATGTCCCGACATTGACTTCAAATATTCCACTTTTTTGCTCATAGATTTGTCTTGTGTTATAATGCCAGTGTTTCTAAGGCAACCTTAAATGTTTTGTTACACATCGAATTAGATTGATTGTCCTCAGGCCAAGAAACAAAAAATACACGGCACAGTATTACTGGACTGGCAAGGTCTCTTTATTGGGTGGAAAGAGAGCACTGTGGGCCATTCAATTGCTCTTTTATGTTATTATATTCTATTTCATTGCCCTAAATTCTAATCGTAATAAAATGTATGATGTAGTATTTGCTTTTGGTAAGATTTCTGGAATTATTTATGTTTTATTTCGTGGAACAAAAACTGTTAGGAAGAGTTATTGTTTTGCGTGACTTCATGAAAGATAAATGTGATTTGTTTATGTAAAAATAAACAGTACAGACACCACGGCACGAAGCACATGGAGAAGATGTGGCACTTGCCCATTCCTTTTAAATATTTGGTAGCCAAACTAGATACCCGTTATACTACATAATATCTATACTGTATACTGTGTATTAATCACATTTGCAGTAGGTTCTTAACATCTAATGTAAAACTAAGGAGTATGCAGTAATTATTTGTGAAGCTGCCTGTTAGTGTGGTAAAAAAAGTGAACAATGTAAGAAAGGAAAATGGACCCATGGCATAGCAGACACAAAAGCGGAAAATGGATTCTACAAACAGGGTATCAAACAGAACCTGTAAACAGTGCCCACACTGAACCAACTAATTGATTTGTCTTTTCCTGTCTTTAGTTCAGAATCGCACAGGAATCAGACTACGTGAAGAACCAATACTGAGTTGATTAACGAAGTGACAGACTCATAGATCATGAGCTTCTGTTTATCCCGAGCATCCAACTGCAGTAGCTGCGTCAGCTTTTTCCACACTGCTGATTGTATTAAAACACTGCTCCTGGGAATGCTGTCTTAGCGCTACAGCATGTAACAGCCTTTCTTGGAAAATTCATAAGCAAATGTGAGAAATAGGTTTTTACGTTCTGCACAAGCCATGAAGCATATAATACATATTTATTATGTATTGCAACATTAATTCCTTTATATAATTAAACTGATATGTAGCTGATATAGAAAGGAACCACACCTTTATCACCACACCACTATTATCATTTGCAGAGATCAAATGAATCATTAGTAATATCGTAGAAAACTGTGACATTATCCAAACGTACTTTCTTGCTCTGCCCAAATAGTCCCTCCAATAATAAATACCTACTCTGCAATTAACCTCTTGTTTGAACATTTGCAAGACTTAAAATGTTTTGTGTCTCTACATTTGGAAGAAGTTTAATTTGCTTAATTTACTTAGATAAGCAGAATCAAGTTTAGGGAGAGGATTACATTAGACAGTTACAAATGAGAGGAGGCCATTTGCCTCATGTAGCCTGTTTGGATGTTTCAGTGTCTCTTCCAGTCATTTCTACAATTATTATAGGAAGTCAGACAGTCAGCTTCAACAACATGGCTGGGTAGCTTGTTCCATACTACTGCGGCTTCTGGTTAGATTTCAGATTTACTTCAATAACACTTTGTTTCAATTTTCTTAATAAACAAACATGGGTTGCTCTGGGCCTTTTCTGTTATTCATGTTTTGTTTTTCATTGAGCACACCTGTGAAAGCATCATGCATGCTTACGCTGAGAAGAAGATGTGAGGTTTTCTGTGGATTTGTACACCTCACCTATGGATGTCTGGTTTGATGTCCCTGTCTCTTTAAATATCTTGCTTTCATTGTTGTGCACACTTGCAAGTTAAAAGAATATAAATTAGTCTCTTGTTAGAGTCATGCCCCAGAGGATTTCCAGCAGTAAATGACAATTGATTATATTACGCAAATATTCATGTCAAGGCATTCTCCTTTAGAATTCCCTATATTTAATGTCTCTTTTAAAAGAATGATAAATGATTTAAACATTTTTTCCATTTTTTGTATTTAGAATCTACAGGATCCAGAAACCCAGACATTGCCTTTAAATTTAAAAGATATCTACACAATACTGCAATGCAGTTTTGTTTTTTTAAATGTGGTGCAGAAATACAGTATATATACTGTACCAGTTCTCCAAACTGTGTATTTGATCTGTATGGAACTGAAATCTGTCTTTCTAAGTTTTGTGGAAGACTAATACAGTATATTGTAATTAATTATTTTGTCAAATAGACTAAATGATCTCCAGTGAAGTTTCTTTCATGGTTGTTTGTTTTGACATTTCAATCAGCTGTGGTACCTTTTGATTTTTTTATTTCATCCTGTATTCTCATGTTTTTAGCAAATGGGTCACAAATTCCACATAAATTAAACAAAACAATAAGGAAAAGAAAGCCCTTTTAACAAATTTGAATTGCTTCCCCCAGAGATAGTCATAGCTTGAGACTATAACCATTGAAGCACGCTGGAGTGCTGGCATTCTGCCGAGCCGGCGTGTTACAGAGTGCCTGACAGCACTCTACAGCTTCTCCCTCGGAGTGCAGGAGGTTATTTTGGTAATATTTAAGTTCCACCTTAATAGCACTGAGAGGATTTCCCCCAAGGCAGAGTAGCAGCGTGCCAAGTGAAATGAATCCTGTGATTGTTGTGTTTCACCTGCTGCAGAAGTACTCCGAAAGTGCGCTTTTTCTATAACTGCCAGAGCACCAGAACTACTTAAAGTGCTCTCTTACATCATTCGGGTTGGAGAGACTCCAAATCAACACTGGCTTTTCCCCAAATACTGTATATATATATATGTATTTTTATATTTTTAAATGAAGTTATTTTATAACTTGCCAGCATTTGTTTTTTTTTTCCTTTCCCTTTTCCTTAATTTGTGGTTATTCCTTCCTCAAAACTTATAAACCTCATTCATAGAAGATGTACTGACTATTACTTTAATACTAGATACTCAATTCTAGTTTTGAATTTCATTAGCTTTCATTGTATGTCTACTGTCCGCTGTGGTAGAGTTTGTCTTAATTGGTTGATCATATTTGACTTAATACATGTCTTTACAGAAGCTTTTATAATACTTGATGCTGTGAAAGGCAATGCATCAATACTAATACTACTGCACTACATGATCCTTAAACATTTTTTAAAACTTTTGTTACACTTGTAGGAACTTTCACACAAAAAAGAACTATTACATGCAGTATATATACTCAAAATGTAAACAAATCATATGAGAAACCTGAACTTCATTTTATTGTATAATTAAGTAATTGTGAAAAGAGCAAAAGTTTGCAAACCTGTTCACAACAAGGCTTTTTAAAAATAATAAGCGGATAAAAAAGACTAATAAGTCTTTAACAGCTGAATGTTGTCATACAATATTTTCAGTTATGTTGCCCTGTATCTTTCCTCTGCCTGCTGAACTTTCCTTTCTTGATACTCTCTGATGCTTAATGACTTTATCTCTGTGACCAATCAGCTGCTGAGCGGTGCTGCTGAAAGCAGTTATATTGGTCATGCCAGCCTATGTCATAGTTGGCACACAGGTTGTGCACTGTCCAGAACAGATATTTAAAAAATATGCATGATAGTTTAGTGTTACTATTCCCACTTTGACCAAAGGAACATCATCTATTTGTGTCATGGAAAAATATCCTGAGCATTACATGCGAAGTAGTACCGCCCTATAATATGGAACTGTGTATTGTTTGCATAAGTACTCCTGAGGAATCCTTTGTTGAAAGATCTGCTTATCAGTCTATGGGAAGAAAGTCTATGAACCGTGGCCTTGTAACAAAGCGTCATTTTGAAAGGTGATGAATTAGAGATTTTCTTACCTCCTTTTACAGCTGGATTTTCCCTACAGGCAAAATTGGTGGTGATCTTGGGCCTCCAAATATACTGAAAGGCATTAAAATTAGCCGTGATGTTAGAATTGAGCACAGCTTAAAAATCTTAAGTAAAATAAGTTTTCAAACAGAAACTCTATATAGCTTTATATAGTTGTGAATCAAATGTTGCATGGTTGCTTTCTACTATTTTAGTGGGTATACGAACAGCTGTTCAGCTGTCAGAAGAGCAGTTGAGTCTGTCCTTCCCTGTACTGCCTGCATCTTGTCAATTATCTGTAGTGACAACTTTCATGGGCTTCAGTCAGTAGAATGAAAATTTACTTTCTACATCGCTATCAAAATAAAGCATCTATTTTGTATTTTACCACAAAGAGATGCTAGGACACAGTGGAGGAGACAAAGTGCTGTGTTTTTCTAGCCCATATCATGTCAGCAGAGAGCTGAATGAGATTCCTCTCCGAAGAGTGTAAACAACGTCTTATAAACAGAGAGCACTGCCATAGAACTTTTTTTCAAAGAGGTTGAATGACATAATTTTTCGGAATGTAAGTCAGGAAACATTTTCACTCTTTGGAAATCAAGTTTCTTAGATGCTGTTGAAAACGTATTAAGTGGCCTTTGTGACTTTCAAGTTGGTATGCAGAGGGTTGTGATGAATTCTGTGACACAGTTCTATCAAAAGAGAATCTTATGAATAGGTGCGTTGTCATCAGCCAAGTGCTGATGAACTTGAGCCAAAGAAACCTGCATTGTGTCACACACAGTAAACAAGAACTGAACTCAGAATGAAACTTGAGATAGATTGCTTCTACCTTAACTGTGATTTTGGTTTTATTTTTATTCCCCAAGATGGAGGATGATAAAACATTATTTTTAAGGAAAACAATCTTGAACTCTTAAATGTTGCAACTTAATTTCACAGTTTTTTGTTACAATTATTGCATACATTATTATGCATTTATAAAATGTAATAAAACATAACTTTCCAAGTTCTGAAAATGCAGTGTATCTTTACAATAGAATTTGTACCAGTAGCAACTTGAAACATCATTGCAAAAAAATTAAATAAATACATGGACTGTATAGATTATCAAATTAATCTGCCCATGACATAGTGTCACATAGTTAGATTTTTGCAGGGGCAACAGATCAGATGATATCCAGACATATGGTTTATTGGGATTCACTGATATTTGTTACAATCAGAATCAGCATTTTAATCAGCAAGTCTTAAAGAGATCAATAAAACCTGGAAAAAGATCTGCAAGCATGGAAGG
Organism: Lepisosteus oculatus; assembly: GCF_040954835.1. Lineage (NCBI taxonomy): Eukaryota > Metazoa > Chordata > Actinopteri > Semionotiformes > Lepisosteidae > Lepisosteus > Lepisosteus oculatus. The sequence goes on from NC_090718.1 coordinate 13,528,955, forward strand.
ACCTCACAGTAAGAATATTAAATGAATCGACAAGAAAGCAGTTTTTCATCATTTTTTGTTGGCTCTCTGCTCAAATGTTATAACTGGTTTGAGCTTCAAATAATCCATTACTGCCTATTGATAAATGTGAGGAATTAAGCTACTGTATGTAGTCTGAAACAAAGGTAAATTAAAAACAGTTTTGTGTCTGTATAATGTCTTTATGTATCTACAATAATCAGTTCACTCCACAATTACCTTCATTAACTTAAATTAGCATTTTGTCTTATCAAATTAGTAAACCATTGTCCGATCAGTCTGGTCTGATAGTTTCAAATGGAATGTTGTTTGTTTTAGATTAAAAAAAATTACTGTAAAGAGTAATTATTTTTTCTGTACTATACTGTTAGTGTAGGACAGATGAGGAATACCTAGTTAAGGAAAACTGCTTTAAGTAATACATATACTTATTGTTGGTGAAAAGTAGGAAATGACAAAGATTCTTGGATTAGCACATGCTTTAAATTCAATGTAGACGAGGGCAGTGATCCTCTCTGGATTTAGGAATAATCACTTTCTGAGATCTGTTTGTCTTTGTAGGTTCTTCCCTGTCCTTCTCAAGAGTGTGGAGAAGCAATAATAAACAATAAAAACAATGCTTGACTATGTTGAATAAGAAGATTTTTTCAGTCTATAACAAAGGAGATCATTAAAAGAGTAATAAATATAATACAAGTGTATAAAATCCTTAGGGGTGTAGAGTAGATTGAGTTTTAGAGTGGGGACTGTTTCAGACTCCATTGTGAAACATGGGTACACGTTCAATATCAGGATGTAAAAAGGATGGGAATTTGTTTAGAATATGGGAATGGCTATTCACAGTCATTGTGGGGGTCTGGATTGAGCTAACCTTCAGTGGTAATAGCCAAACCACTGGACTCCTTTAAGAAATGCCAGGATTAAATTTTAGATGCAGTCAGCTCCTAAATGACCAATGTATCTTGATAGGCAAAGATTATAATGAAAGTCTGGGAGGGATAACCCCAGCCAAGTTCAACCAGCCTCATCTGTCTGTAACTAGTAACCAATCCTGATGTTATTTCCTCACCTTAACGTGATAAACCCTACACATATACCCGACTCTCTTGTGTGTGGACCGACAAACAAATCTGCATCTTGCCTATTTTACCACCACTGCTGCTTCACCTTGCAGTGTATTTTCAGATCTGCTGCTCTGATATAGGTCTTTTTGGTCTCAGGCCTGGAATCCCTGGGTCCTCACACTTTTTCTTTCCCTGCAATTTTTAATCTGTTAAGTCCATCACTTCTAAACCAAGCATATTTCAATCCTCTCGGCCATCAGCTGTCTTTCTGAAAATCCAAGATGATCTGGACAAACAACCTTGCTGTAAAATTTGCATCACAGACATTGAATTCCATTTCAAAGAAATGCTGAAAAGAAAGAACTGTTTTTTTCTGTACCTTTCCAAGTTTCAGAATCAACAAGTCCTGGTCTTCCAGCAAATCTCCGCACCTCCTGCTGACCTCACTTGCAGTGCTACTGTCTAGTTGGGTGCAATGACCTCTGAGCTGCCCGTGCTTCTGCCTGCTTAGTCTCTCTGTATGTCTCGCACATCTAGAGTATCTGTTACCTCTTCAGTTTCTGTTTTTTCTTTGCCTCATTTACAGCCAGCCTGTTTTCTCTTCTCATTCTCTCACTGCTAATTTTTTTTCAAAATCTCAATTCCCTGGGTCTCAGGCCTTAGGTTTATTTCCTTCTTCCATGCTGTTTAACACACCTTCCACTCATTTTCCTAGCTCTGTCCCCAGCATCCTATTCAGCTCAAAACTTATGTTGCCTTTGGCCCCAGTTTCCTCCCTTTGGGCTCCTGCTGCTCCTGCTTCTACCTTCTCGGCCCCAGATCTGTCCAGTGTCCAAAATTTAGCTCACCCATCAGGCGTCCTATGATCTTCTATGCCGCCTGATGTCCAAATTGACTCTTGGCCACCTCTTTCTGTACTCCACACCAGCAATTGAATCTTTCAAATCAAAATCCCCAGCTTTCCTCACCAAGCCCCACCGAGCTTCAGGCTCCATGTCTGTCCAATCGAAATGCCCTAATTTAAAATTATCCCTGCTCTCTTCCAACTGTTCTACTTCTGGCTTAATCTGTGCCTTCGGCCCCAGGTTCAGGTCTTTCGGCCTCTGCTGTCCCTGACACCACTTTCCTTACTGGTACCCCTAATGCCTTGATGTTTACTCCGACTTCTGTTCCCTTCTCCCTCAGGCAGCAAATCCTGAAAAAAAAAAGGTACAGATGTCAATCATCTTCTCTCATACTCCTTCCAAAGCAGAAGTGTTGACTGCATTGCTCTTTCCGTCACTGTTAATCTTGTTTCAGCCATTAGAGCCGTATCTGATTCAGCGTGTAAATTAGCCGTTAACACGACACTTTCCATGACCATGTGGAGTGTCCAGAGAAACGCTACTGTATACAAGTGTAAGCAATTATTATTATTATTATTATTTAGTTATAAACCGACAGATTAATTGCATAACGCTTATTAAAGTACTTCAGACACAGCACAACTGTTGGATTGAATGTATTTTTGCTACCAAAATCAAAATACAATACCACTGACTATATATCTCAAGGCAATCTGAACTTTAACACCGTGTATTTCGTAATAGATACAACAGGATAATGCAAATGAATTTTGGATTATGCATGGCAGATAATGTATCAATTATCTGGCAAAACACAATTGTAAAAGTAAAAGAAAGGTTGTTTTCCTCTACCTTGCAACATAGTGATAATTTCTTATAATCCCGCATTCCTCTTCTATTCTTAAAATTTCTGAGTTCTGTCTTGCTTTCAGTATTTTCAGAGATACTGTATCATGTGTTCAGTATTTCCTGACCATCTCAATGAACTGGACGATTATATGCATATTATATTGGCTCTATCCATCCATTCTAGGCTCTCACTTTTTTACAAATACCGCAAACAATTTTCAAATATTATGCTCTGCTTGTCCCATGTTGCATGGGGGTCTAGCCTCTTCGTCCTTAGGGTTTAACCCTCTGCCAGTTGGATTAAGACAAATTATTGTAATTTAAAACACTCAATAATCCTTTTAATACACCTTATTCTGCTGTGTTTCCTAGTGCATAATAATTTATAGATATAATGAATCACTCTGGTAAATAATTATTAGTCACGTATTAGACAAAATGTGTCAGTATCTGTAGCCTATTTATATGGGTAATAAGTATACTGTAATGCTTAACTTTGAGTTAATATTCATTGCAAGTCCACACTGGAGATGAGAAGGTTTGAAATCAGTTAGGAGTCAATTTCATAATGCAGTGAAGACACAGCCTAACCTGTCAGCTTAATCTGAGCAATTGCAGGCTGGACAACGCCCTGCTTTGATTCATATCCTTTTTCAACTATCAGAACAGTTAATGTATTTTTGTACTACAAATCTGTGCTCCTTCTGAAACAGGACATTGTTACAACAGAATGCAAACCTCTAAGCCACTAATTAGCTACAGGTGATAAAAATGCTGCTTGTGAATGATAATTGCCATCACCAGGAACATTTGACAATCTAATTTTCAATAAAATAAATGAGACCCTGAGCACATACAATTAAAGGCTAAGAGAGTTATAAAACAAGTGTTTTCTTATACAACAGAATGTTTGTTTAGATACCTTGTTATGGATATGTAACAATTTAATTCCAGGTATTGTAATGGCATTATATTGTTCGTTAATTCTAAACAACATTCTTGTTAAGATAAATTAACTCTGCTATTTATGGGTTTCTATTTGTTATTCAAAGGTTCTAAAATAATTACAGTTGCTTTTAAATTCTTCAAAGCTCTCTCTAAGTAAATCTGAGATATGTACCTCACTATCTAGGCAGTGCTTATTGTTGTGCATCATGAAGTGATTAGAGGTTTTGTTTTTCATACAGTAAATGAGTTCTTTCTGCATATAATGTATGTCTAAGATGTTTTACTTACACATCTCAGAAATTGTTATATCCTAAAATACATGGGTGGTGGTTGTAACACATCAATAGGCTGAAATACCTCTCAGAACTGTGCAGTTTCTTCTCTTTTCTCAATAAGAGCAACCATAATAAGACTAGTTAGTCATTCTGCAGTCGTCCAGCGTGCAGGTGTTGATGTTGGGGAAAACAGCAGGTGTTGCAAGCAATTAGTTAAGATTGTTTTAGTAAACATTCCATAGACAATGAGGAATCAAAGTATTTATTTCTGCTGTGTTTCTTAGTAACGGGTTTTAATCTCTTGATCAGTACACAATGGCGAAATAAGACTGCTGGCAATTTCTCACAGTCAAAAACCAACTATTTTGATAAAGTACAAAAAGTGAATCACATTTGTTGACAGCTAAAGGCCTGTTAGAGCCCCTAAGCTCAATATGCTGCTATCTTATAACAGAAACAAAAACATTTATCACATTGAAAATCATACATCTTTGCAGCAACACTAGGTGCCATTGTTTCCCCTTACCTCACCCTCTGTACAAGTTTGATCCTGAAAGAAGCTGATTTCAAGAGAACTTGCAGATAAACTAACTTAATATCAGGGAATACTTAGGCTCAAACAAACCATATTATTTTGAGGATTCCATTTTCGGACAGGCTCTCATCCTCCTGAAATCTCCTAGGAACCTTATTATGTGATGCTCCACCTGTCCTCAATTCAACAGTTCAGCCACTTAGTTGCCGGTCATGTCTGCCAACTCTAGCTGGTTTAAGGTGTTTTCCTTTGAATATCAATATTTGAAAATGAACGTAAAAGAAAGGGCAAATTGCATGGTTGTATGGCAGTTATTGCTGCTGCCTCACAGTTGTTAGGTCCTGGGTTTGATTCTAGAATGGGATCATTGTTGGTTGGAGTTTGCATGTTTACCTGTGTTTGGTTGGTTTTCCTCTGGGTACTTCAGTTTCCTGCCACCTTCCAAAAACATGCTAGACCCCATGTGGTTGGATGTGCTTCCGGGAAATGCTCCAGGTTGCCATGACTTTACCAGGAATAAGTGGCTTTTTAATACAGGTAGGATGGAAAGGATTAGCCAGACTTTCCATTTAATCAGTAAAATAATTTCCATGCATGCTTACAGTGCTCTGGAAGTACATGGCAGTAAGATATTGCAGATGGAGAGAGAATTTCTCAGTCATCCCATTGTGGAACCACAGGGCATCCTAACTTTAAATCTAGAGGAGGATGCCACTTGAATAATTGTGCTACTGTAGCCTTTTCTAAAAAGTAATAGCAAAAGTAAATGGGCAAAAATGAACAGCCGTATACATTTCTATTGAGTCACTCTTGCTCATTCATTTTCTCATTTATATTATTGCAATTGCTCACCTGTGAGCTCGTAGTTATCCTCCCTTCATGAAATGCAAATACTAGTACTGTACTGTGTAATAGCTCTCCAGAAAAACAATACAGTACATAGCCAAAGTAACTGAAGAGAATGTTTTTACTTGTATGTTTTTTCATTGGCGATTTTTAATTTTTCATGTTTATTAATTATTATGGAAAAAGTAACCTTTTCTAGGTTTTAGTAAACATGTTCCTCTTCCTGGGACAAGGGCAATACAAATCTTAAGCTCACCCAGTTTGTCATTCTGAGACGTAATGCAATATTTATGTTCGAAGTCAAATAAAAATAATTTGTGTGTCAATAAATTTTCATTCTCATATGACCTGTCACTAAGATCATAAATATAGGCTTGTTACAGAAGAATTGCATAAGCCCTCCTCATAAAAGCAATCCATTGTTTTCTGTTTTCAAGGCAACCAAATGAAACATATACAGTACAAAGGTAAAATTTTGCAATATTGCATAAAGACTGGCTATTGAAAAAAGAATGCTAGTTTGATTAACTGACACCCCAAAAGCCTAGAAATAAAAAAAAGCAAAAAATGAACCTGAGTCTTCAATGTCTTCAAAAATAAAGTCTCAAGGTTAACAATTATTCGGTTCCCATGCACACTGCAGTCTCACATACCACATACTGTACCTTAAGGTCATAACAGCAACCTTTCCAGACAAGAATGAGAGACTGAATTTAAGTTCAGGAAGAAATATGTACAGTTTAAAACAATTCAGTACTTGTTTACTAGTGGAAGTGAAGAGAAGAAGGTATCTACAAATGTCAGATTTTGCTCATTGATTTTGTTATTTTTTCTAGCCGAGTCTGAGAACTAAAGTTTGAACTCTTTCTTCATCCTCGATATTACGTGAGCCCATTTATATTAAACTTGTTCCAAATTGAACGTCAATCAACTTAAAAGCTTTTAATTGGCCTTTATCTATCAATGAATGTGATTTTTATACTGTGTATATATTTTCACACTTCAAAGAACTAGTTCTTTTGACTCAGGAAATTCAGCAGACATTGTTTTAATGATCAATTTAATGAAAGAAAATATTCAGATAGATTAAACACTGAAACAGTCCAAATATGTTTTAAATCTACACTATAGTTTATTACAGTTTATGCATGGTTCAGAATTATGATCTATTATACAGTACCTGGGCTTTGATACAGAGACATTAATTTATGAAGATGGGTGAAAACTAGTTCTATGAGGTAAAGTGTTTGTTTAAGGATTTAAACAGTTGTATTGAGGATAAACCTGTGTTTCTTTTATGCATGTGATTTGCACACAGCTTTTTAGAAACATTGACAGACTAAAACATATGACTACATGGAAATATACATAAAATGAAATGGAAATGCACTGAATTTAAAAATAAAATATAACCTTTTATTTGTTTCAAGGAGTGCTTAAAGTGTAATAAGATATAATGAACTATGAATAATTGGAGAGATGCTGGGCTTGGAATCCAATGTCAGTCATTCTTAACATACTAAATTCTGAGATTATAGAGGCTTTGTGTTTATTACTCTGTAAGGATATAATTGAGGTTGTGTTTTATATTTGCACAGATTAATTTCAACATGCTGCATTTTTTTATATACTGTATATCAGATGTTATGATTTTGGACTGATTCATATATTTCCTTTTTCACATAATATGAAGTAGGGGGATGGTTTTGAGTGTTGTTTAATCTTTTAATTAGGAACACATAGTCAGAAAAGTTCTCACTTTAAATGAAAATGGTGTTCTTTGCAAGAGTCTAATCCCCACCAATTATTACTTTGGTTTATTGTATTCATATTTTTTTTTACTTTATAAAAAAAATAAGTGCATTTTATAAACAAGCCATATTCTTGTACTTTTATAGTTATACTTATACTTATATAAACAAGTGTAGGTTTGAATACACACAGAGGTGCCACCTTCAGTAGGCCTGTTGCAACGGTTTCTGTTACAGGATTCTACAGTTCTACCAGTTGAAGCAATCAGGCTCAAGTTCATTGCTGCAGGAAGCAGCAGAACACAACCTCCAGTCAGGGATGCAGAGTGCTAACTCCTGCTGTCTGCCCACCAGTCTACTTGTCTAATGTTCCATTGTCTCTTTTGATACATCTGTCCATCTAGTAGTACCCGCGGTGAATGGGATCACCACCCCTCAGTCACTGTGAAGCCCCGTCACTCTAAAAAACTTGTGTCAGAGTATTTTTTCCCTTTATTAGAGCACTTTTTGCACCAAGTTTGGTAATTTGTGCTGTTGTAACTAATGTCAAGTTTGCTTATACATACATTGTCAGAAGGAGTATATTCCTGGTAAGACTTGGGAGTCTATTGTGGAAGCAAAGGTGGCAAGATGCACACACAAGTGCAGGCCTTCAGGGCTGATTGATAGACACCAGACTGTGTTTGGGACGTCCTGAATACCCATGCTGACCGGGGAGAACGTGCAAGCTCCACACACAAGGTACTCATCTAAAATTAAAGGAAGGGCCTAAGCGTTGTGAGAAAAATTGAAAGATACTTACCTGAGCAAAGCTCCAATCTAGAATTGTGAAGATAATATACATAGAATTACAGTTTTGATTTAAGGAAAATAAATACATACCTGTATGAATCTTAGACTTTCAGTACTCAAGACCATGCCTTCTCCGCTCAGCTGTGTTTTCTTAGCCCCTTACATGATGGGTAGTAAATGTCCATGGGTAATTACAAAAATGAAAGAGTAGAGAAAAACTGAGGTGTCCAAAAGTCAAAACTTTTTATTGGATGATGTCTTACATCTGTCTTGTATGTAAGATGTCTTACACCTTACTTACATCTGAATATTCAAACTGTATCAGAAGAAAGCAAAATAGCCTAATAAAGCTTTTTGAAATGTTTATAATGAGATTGTCCATAATCGTTTTTTTGATAACTTAATGTTTCACAGCTTCTAAACAAGCTAATGGAAAATTAATATAAGAGCTGGGTTTAGGCCTAATAACTGGGATTAAATGAAGCACTAAGAATTAAAACGTTTAGATAAATTGATGGATTTTCCTTTTAATGTTGACAGTCTAGATTTACGCCCTGAAAAAAAAAAAAGCTGGGTCCCTGCCCAGTTCATTTCGTTGTTGCCAGATCCCCATTTTCTGTATGGTTTGAGTTACTTAAGAAGGGAAATTAATTAAACTTTTAAATTTTAAGAGCCAACCCTTGCCAAGAACATTTACCTAAAGCAATAGTGCCTCACACAAACAGCGTTCGGTCTTGTTGCTGTGATTCCTTACAATGGGACGACAAATATGCTTCTTCATGGTGCCAAACTCCATGGGGCACACAGCTGGCTCGTACCACAAGAATTCCCGACATGCTCCAACAGCCCTGCAACAAAATGAGCTGATGCCGCACACCCAAGACAGGGGGTCTGCTACTTTCCTTGTAAATGCATCTCCAGGCAAGTAAAACACCTGTCACTTTTGCCATCATCAGAAAACAAAGTGTAGCTGTCATGCACAGTAATTTCAGTGTTGGTGTTTACAGTCGTTCTAGTTTAGAAGGCATGCTGGGTCAAAAAGATATCAGCATGTCAGTCAAAAATAAAATTAGATCTTTCTTGATTTTAAGCAAGTTAATTAACAAATTCCGTGAATCACCTACAGAATTTAAAAACAACAATAACAATGTCTTTATTTTGAGTAGCACCTTTCACGGTCCATAATTGTGGCATTATTTCATGCATGGGCTCCTTATGAACTCTTAAATGCATCATACAATGAATGTAGAGTACTTTGTAGAAATTCCAGGTTAAACTGCACATTTTTGCTAAATATATATTGGGACAACTCGTTAAAGATGTTAATAAAGGGTTTTGAGAGGAAAAGCGTCATAAAGCTGATTCACCTTACCAGTGCACTGTCAGTCCTAAGGAAGCAGAGTTGTTCCTGTGCTTCTGTTCAGGTAAATACAATCCTTTTCTCAGATTCACTAAGGATTAATGCAAGAACAGAATCTCTTAAGTGCCTTGCAAAAGTATTCACACCCCTTGGACTTTTTCACATTTTATTGTATTATAGCATGGAACCATGATGTATTTTACTTAGAATTTTTGCCATGTGAAAAAGTCCAAGGGGGGTGAATACTTTTGCAAGGCACTGTATGTCTGATCACTCTTCTTTCCTGGCTGAAATTTGAATTGAAATGCTTTCTACCAATGGACAAAAGTGTAAAACAATAAATTATTGCAAAATAAGTTTACCACTTAACATGATAAAAGTATAAGAATTCAGAAGCTGTTGCAGGTGTCCCCAGTGGAGGATGTGCATGCGGATCTGAAATGAGCTTTTTTCGAACGAATGCAGGTTGCAGGTGGAAGAAAGCTCTGAACATTCTGCACTTGTTACTTTTTCATTTGAAGGAAAGAAAAAATAATGGGGAACCCCTGGGAAAAAAAAAAATTAGTGGGAGGCAACACTTGTGATCTAAATTGTCCAAGGCTAGTATATTACTTTCCTGTAAAGATAGTCCATATTTTGATTGCAGGAATTAACACTGTTCTTCCCATTTCACTATGTTAACCACAAGGCTTGTTATAGGAGATCCAACAAAGTACTGTACGTTCATGTTGTAATAAGGGTTTTCATTCAAGGGATTTTGTTTTTAAATTCACATTAATTTTAAACTTGCACAGACAAATTCCCTCTATTGTATACAGAACCAAAAATAACCTGTTACCCAACGCATAATTGTTCCTAGTTTTGTTTGCAATTAAAGGGTAATTAGACTTAAAATGTGCCCAAGAGAAAGAATACAGTGTGAAACCAGCTTCATCACTTTTGTTTTCTGCAGCAGGCTAAACTTCTGTTTGTTGGTGTCTTTAAGGCATCTGTTCTCTGTGACACATGAGTAACCTAATTGTTGTATGAGCCCTACCTTTCAGTGTTTGTAAAGCTGTGTAAAAAGAAATGCAGTGAATAGCACAGAGCATCCATACATGTTTTAGCTTATTCTGTTTTGTAAACCAATCAAAGGGGCAGGTGACCCACAGTAAAGAATGGACCCCACTTAAATAGGCAGCTATATCAGTATTACCATGTAAAACCCTCTTGAGACACAAGCATAATCCTTCCAGGTGTCTATGTTTACAGCACTCAAGATACTTTTTCAAAGCATTTTGGCCCCTAAGACCCCTTATAGAAATGAGGAAGTTACTTGTTAAAAGTTTTGTGCAACTACCAAGTGGCTCTTAACCAGTGCTGAGCAATGCAAACCCAGAAAGTCAATGTTTGTTGGTAGATGAGTTACAATTTTCGTTATGCTAAAGGAAGGACCTTCAGAATTAAATTAATTCAAACCATACTGTATATAGAAATAGAAAGTCCCAAAAATGCTTTTAGGCAGAGGTAGGAAGGGGTACCTGAATATTTGTAGCCCATTTGAAGGAATAAAGTATATTATCTGTTTATTCTATGACATTATCCTCCAGGGCATAATGCTACAATATTGGTTTATTATTGACCCTCCAGTAGTTTCAGCTCCTCTGAGTAGGTGCACCACTTAGCCATGTGATGATATAATGTGGCTGCCATTCGCATTGCTGGATTCAAGGTGAGGATTGACATTTGTACCAGCTGTCCATGACACCCCCCCTGCAAAGAATAAATGAAATGATGCAAATCTCAAGCTAACAGCCCTTTTAAAGTTAGCCATTTCCGAGGAGTTCTCAAAGTGTGTGGTTGTCGGCATACAGTATGAAGGACAGCTAAATCCCAATGTGTGTCTATAAATGTATGTTTGTTTAGCCATTTCACTCTGTATACAGTTTAGGGTGTTTATGAAGTAAGTTGATTTAATCAAACAACTGCATTTTAAAAATTATAATTACCAATGGCAATTTGTGTGGAAAAGTCTAGACTACTTTTTACATTGTCTGTTGTTTTGTACACAGATTGGCACCAGGGAGCATGTTTGCATTGACAGCGCATGCTGAAGTGCACTTGCACATGAGCTGGGGATCTTGTTCCTTTAGTTGTTTTCTGGAGTGTGTCAGAGAAGTTAAAATGCCCTCTACTGCTATCCATATGGTCCCACACATACTGTAGAGTACTGTATGTACTGTGAGCGAGTTTGTTTCGCAACGAGTGTTTTGCAGGACATTACAAGCGTCCTGTACAAGTAGTAATGTTAGGGTTTAGGGTAGGGCAGGATGCCCTAGGATAAATGTTTGGGCTCTCATTTGAATACAAAATGATCAGGTTTGTTCAGGTAAACCTTCATAGATGTGGTTCAGATAAAGACCTGAAACTTTGGCCTCTCCAGCTCCAAAATGTTACTGTAGGTCAAATGTACAGTAGTAAGGTGCACCCTTTTGTTTTCTTTCTGAGGCTTAGACTTTCCTTACATTACTATAATGCAGACAATGCTGCAGGTGTTTAAATGATATTATAAATGCACGTCTTCAATAAATAGTGGTTGTATAAATCCTTATTGTTTAAATAAGATTACAAGAAATATCACTAAGAATGGGTCTTTTATAAAGAACATTCCCTTTTACAAACTTACTTTATTGCAAACAGTACACACGACAATTACCCTTGAACCTGAAGTGAAGAAATATATGTAGCACTGTGAAGAAGTGATTATCCTCTTATTTTGGCTATGGTACTGAAATGTGCTTTGGAAAGTTTCACATTAATGCTGTAGCGGGGGATGAAAAAAAACTGCTTAAATAAAGTAAATACATTTGACCACATTTTATTCCAGTAAAAACACAGACGTTTTCGATGTAGTTGATTTACCTAACACTTATGATTGTGTTCCCTCTGTGGACCTAGCTTTTGAGACCTCTGCTTTTTGGTTTTGTTGTGAAATTTGATTAATGTTGGGGTCAGTACAACACTGTAAAACTCACAGATGATGCTGGCATTTTTATCATAGTGCATGTTCCCATCCGTGATTGGACTCTTGTCTACTAGTTCATCTCAGGAATGCGCCCTGTCAGCCCAGACAAGCAGTAAAGCATCGAAACTACTGTACAAGTATCGCTTTAGACTGGAAGCGATACCTAAACACAGCAGAAATGACAAGTATTTGCTGAGAACCTGATTCCAGAACTAATTTTAGTCTGTCAATTGAAAGTGTGAGTGTTTTTTTTTTAGAATTTTCTGTGTGATAAATGGTAGATTGAGGATATTATTTCTCAGACCTGAGGTATCTTTTGTATCAGCAATTAGAGGCTGTGCAATCATAAATATCACGGAAAGTGAAAGTTAGTGAGGAAATAGCACAATTCCCTGACATCCACTCTCTGTTTTTAAATCAGTCTAGTCTTTGGCTGTTGCCATTCATTGTGGAAATGTTGTACTGTACTATCTTAGCCCTCTCAGGTGGTAGGGGAGAGACGGAGCCACAGGCTTAAGATTTATTATTCTGTCTTTTGAGGGGATTAAATCAACATTGAGGAGAGCCACTGTTTCTGGGAGTTTTGGAACTTTTCAACAGTTGTATTTAATAATATCCCATTAATGAGTTATCCTTCCATAAACTCTTGCTTATGTGTTGTGTTAAATTTGGCAAAAAAAAATTCTAAAAGGGCTGGATGGGCGAGGCAGGAAAGAGTGTATGGCACTTAGAGATTTAAAGCCAGAACTGGTGTAAAAAGTAACATTTAAAATAATAGCTAGAATTTGTTTTCTGCAAGATTAGATGATGCAAAACCTAAGGATTTCTTTTTTACTTCCATTTGTGAGTTACTGTTGATTTTGTGTGGTTTTAGCATGATTTCTCTTAAGTGTTTGCAATGGGAAGTGATACTTTTTGGTTTTGTGCAATCTGACACAGGTTATGACAAGACTGTTGATGTAATTGCTTTTCGACACTAAAACCTCAGTTTGAATTGCAAGTATCCCTGCAACAGTTCTATTGCTGTTAGATAAGTATCTTATAAAGTTGCAGTTCATAGAGAATGTTAATGGAAGCGATGACAGCATCAGTGACTGTGAAGCTGGTAAAGGCCTTACTGTCACCATTGTTAAAGAAGACATCCTACAGTATATGCTGTTTGTTTTTTTGAATGGGAATTTAATAATTAATGCCTTCTGCATTTTGGTGGCATGTTTTTACATTTACAACATTTACATTGTGGCATGTATTTTTGTAAATCAACTGATATTGCAGTATTTTACTGTTAAAAACAAACAATTATGCTAGCATCTTTACTGCAGGAAATAATTTATAACATACTACATAAATCTAATGTTACCCCCAAAACCTGAAGAATATATAGTTGTATGTATACTTTTTGATATTTTGTTGAACATTTTCACTTTACAACATGCATGCAAAATAGTTTATTTCTGTGTTTATTAATGCTTTTTGTTTACTGAATTACAAATTACAGCACTTCAAAAACAAGAATCGGGGGGCACAGACCAGCATTGATCCTTTCTTTAAAGTTCTTGCAAGTTCTAAAGATCTTCTGATCATTGCATGGAGAAGGAGGAAAAAAACAATTAAATACTAGAATTTCAGAATGTCTGATACTTGGAAAGGATCCCTGTGAAACTAGCTCCTATGCTCTGTTGACTGGACCCTGTCGCCTGAGGCTGATTTATGTGAACATGTCTTTTCCGTTGCACTGTTTGTTGGACGAGTCCCTTAGCAACTGCAGGCTGTTTTCACATCCTCGTACCTGTTTTTGTCTTACCTCTGACAAGTGCTGTAAATCCCTCCACGGTGCTCCGCTGTTTTTTCTGCATTATTTATGATGACTTCCCTGCCTGTCTGAGGAACACTCAGGCATTGAAACATTGCTTCTTCACCCTTCGGCCTTTACTGACATCTGGGTCAAGCACCCAGGAAACAGCGAACACCCAAGTGTCTGTGGAAAGGAATCTCTCATTTCTGCTGCTGCTTAGTTTGTGCCTCTAAATTGCCCACCCCTCCTTATGCAAGTGTGTGTGTCCTGCGATAGACTGGCATTCTGCTACGGGTCCATGTCCAGATTTCTCTGCTCACCACACCCCTACATTGGACTAAGAGGTTACTGACACTGCCGTTACTTTGCTGGGAACCTATTACCTGACATGTATGCACCTATGCTGAGAGAATCATTTTGCAAAGTTTAGGTGTGGTCATTAACAGTTTGGGCAATTTGTAACGAGTCAAATAAAAAAGCACAGCAAAATGTACTCATTAATCATTATTTATTTTTTTCTAGAGGTATTTTTATTTTTTAGTGATGGATTTGTAAAATAATCACTGGCTTTTTCCTTTTTTTTTATCTCACCTTTAAAGGCATCTGGCTGTGATCCTGGCTTATGGAAGATCAACCTTTTTGTCATGTATGTTGTGGCTGGACAGGTTGTAGGTGTTTCTAGTCAACAGGAATCCATAATTGAAACTTCATCTCTCCAGCAGTCATTTTAGCAGCGTTCTTGGTCTGAGGGGTCTTTTGCACTCAGTGCAGGTCATGTCAAATGATTGAACAGAGCTGTTATTCCAAGAAAGCCTTTGCATATTTCTGGTGCCTAGGAGGTGTGACATGGTTCAGTGAACAGTGTTCAATCCATGCGAATGGTCATCAGATTGCAGACATATAACTTTGTTAATCTTTGAGACTTTTTATTTTCAATCCCTGTTTTGCATTAGTGTTTTTAAAAAAAACAGGGTGTACCATGTTCCATTGCACTAAGACAGTATAAGATAACTAACTTTAGTCATATATAGCTCATTTTTGTCTGCCCTGTTTCATTGACTACCTTTAAACATCCTGATATGTTTAGAATCTTTAAATGTTCTGTTTTTGCTAGTATAGATTTCTTCAGTAAAGTGCGGCACATCTTTTTGCACATCTGATGTTGTTTTTGCACATTATCTGTTACCTTTTTGTTGTTTTGCACATTGCCTGTTGTTGTTTTGCACAATTCCTGTTGTCTCTGTCTTTCTTTTATTATACAATTGTATTGTTGTTGTTGTTGTTGTTGTTGTTGTTTTTGTACTATGTATCGTCTGAGAGCTAGCTAAATAGCATTTCGATGTACCATATTCCTGTATATGAGTATAATGACAATAAACTTGAACTAAAACTAATGCACTCCCATAAACTTGTTGCCAATGGTGACTTCAGTTATCCTATGAGCCATTGATTTACAAACTCCAATGAAGATATAATAAACAGTTTTGACATAAATATAAGTTACTGTACTTCACAAGAGACATCACTGCTTTGTGCAATGAATACAGTTAAATGGTGCTGCAAAAGGTAGTTTCTCTGAAGTGGAACAAGTAATAGGTTTATTCCATGCTGAAAAAAAGAAGAAAGAGAACACAACGTTTCGGCCGTGGAGCCTTCTTCAGGTGTTTCTCTGAAGTGCCCCTTCACACATTTCAATGTCAACTGGAGTTACAAACCATACAGTACATTAGAATGGGTCTGCTATTACAGGTGCTGCCACTGTCTCTCTCTGTTCGCTGTAAGAACTGCTCTCTGCTTCCAATTCCCATAGATCTGGATTTAGGCATAATCCCAGCTAAATCTCCCTGTAAGTCATAGAAGATTGTGTTCTTTTGGTTGTCTGATGAGACCCTCCCTTTTTATGTGGGAGTTGAAGGAGCTAATTTCACCTTGTTTATGATGGATGAACTCGATTTAATTTAGTGGTCTGTTCCTCTTCTACCTTTTCAAAGCTTGGACTGAATACATTTCTTTTTCTGGATTTGCTACAGTTTTGGTCAGTTCTCTTACAAATATCCATGGCCATGTTGTTTCCAGCACTTTTGAATTATACTGTAATCCTCATCATCATCGGCCTTTCTGAAATCTATGGTGGTAGAAGCCCTTACCAGGGCTCTGTATGAAACAGCCCAGTTTGCAGTACGTGTTCCATCTCCAGAAAATGCTCTGCATAGGAAGTCTCTGTTGATCCTGCTTCATAATCTGTACAGAAATACTGACTATCTGATACTGACATTTCACTTGTCAAGTACTGCAAATCTTTCCCCTTAATCTGGGGATTTGTGGTGACTAAAGAGTTAAGGCACCCGGGTCACTGTTGACTTTAACAGGATATGTTGTTGTCATTTGTCATTGCATCACCCATCCTGTTACCTATGAGCTAAAATGGAAAAGACATGTCAACAGTGCCACGCAAAACTGACAGCCCATTAAGGATTACTGTCAGGACAGCATTGTAGAATACAGTACCCTATAACACTCCAACAAAGAAAGCAATCCTTGCACATGAGGCAACATTTTCCCTGCAGATAAACAGGGATTCATCATACAAGATGAAGAAGAAGTAACCAGTTGTTTATTTTAAGTTTGTGTGCCAAAGAAAACCTATTTTGACATTTTTTGTGGTGGAGATGATAGGTTTATTACAGCAATAACATAAAGAATTTGTAACAAGGGATCCTTTTGAGATAACAGTTGGAAAAAAATGATCATATTCATTATTAATGGAATTATAGGATCTTTTGGCGTAATGCTGAGGCTTAGATGTAAATTAAATGCAACAAATGATTCAGACCGTGATTCATAATATGTCAGTGATGCTTTAATCTGAGCTTTTTACCAAATTGAAGTAGAAAAAATACTTAACATTTTAAAAAAAATCTGAGGCAGTCATTTGTTAAACTAGAACAGTATGTCGCAACATAACAATACAGGACCACCCACCTGAGGCTGTACTGTAGGTTTTCCTGTAGGGAGTTCACCAAAGACATGATGTGTTTTAGTCACTGCAGTTAACTGGGATACTAACTTAAGTAAAGATGTGCTTTAGAAGCACAAGAAAAATTACTGGGAGACTTTGAAACATGAAAGGTTAAGGAAAGGTTGATGAAAATTAACAAAAAGTGATAATATTGCCTTTTTTCTGCATTTTCTCCACAATATGTATTTCCTTTGCTGTACTGCCTCAGGAAATTCAGCTACCTGTTTTCTGAAGTAAAGACATTGGTGTAGTGACTGGGAGTAGAGGATTTGTACAACTACTTGAGCATAATTTATATCTGTTCTTGTTCTAAAAGCAAGCAGTATCAGTATTTTTGGTTTTAAACAAAAAGCTGTTTAGTCTGTTAAGATGATAGTGTTGCTTAAATGCAGAAGCCTGGAATTTTGGGAGATATTCTGGGGCATTGTATCTTCTTCTTTATTCTGTGACATGGAACACTAAACGCTCAGCATTAGTTTGTTTTTCTTTCATTCACAAGCTAAGTTTGCATTCCACAAATATTTTCATTTAATTATAGGTTGCTTAACCCTCTGAAATATAAGTGCTAAATAAATCTTTTTTCACAGTAATATGTAGTTTGTCAGTCATAGATAACAGTGCTTGCCTTGTCATAGGCCATTTGTTTTGACAGATACACACTGCTCTGAATTGAAGTGAGTGTTCTTTCAATTTTTTCCCCCAGTAATGTTTGCACCCAGCAGTTCTCCCTGAGGGCCAGCAATGAACAATAGCTCGTTGTTTTGTTCCCTCCAGTGATTGTCAATGATTTGGAAATCGTACGTATAGACAGGGTGCCTGACGTCCTTCCCTGGACAAGCCTTATGTGTATGTAGTTTTTCTCCAGTGAGAACTTTACTTGTGGTAATAGCAACCATATTAACAGCTGAAATTTTTAAGATGTACGAATTATTATGCATCTCTTCTGATATTAGTACTTGATCTTGATAGTTGAGGGCGCACATTTTTGTATCAACAATTTGACTGGCCAGCCAGAATCTGTAACAGTGCAAGCTAACTGCATTAAAGAAACTGGGCCTATCAGCACATATGCTGGGGTAGGTAATGTCAAATGGGAGCCTCTTCTTCTACTCTTCGCAGGTAGATGCTGTCTTGAACTGTTTGACCAGTTGATGTAACAGGCACCTGTTCTGTGTGACTCTCTGAATGTTCAGGTTTTAAAGCAGTGCCTTCATGTGGGCAGGCACTTTGTGGCAAAACTAAGCTGATCAACAACTCAGTTTCATGCAGATGAAGCTGTTAAAAGAAAAAAAAATGTTAGTTGCATTTTTTTTTAATAAGCAACTTTAAAACAATTATATATAGACTAGTGTACCCATGGTAAATATTTTGCCAAAACTGTTTCAGAGAAGAAGTAAAGATTAATATCAAAGTAATACAAAAACCTCTCCCTTGGCTCCCTTTGCTGCTAGCTAAAGTGTCCGTGGGACGGATTTGGGTAATAAAATATATTTTAAAAAATGACTAAAAATGCAATTTGATAATTTTTTGCATGTATGACTATATCGTCCTAAAAATGTACAGTTATTGCACAGAAATCATCACAACAGTTCTTCAAGTACACATTTGTGGGTAAAAGTTCTGTTGTCTTTGGTAAAAGTTTTCCCTGATTGTCTGCATTAGCTATGAAGATTTTCCACTGTTTTTTATCTCTGGACCTGGAAACTGCTATGTAAAGTTGTCCATGAGCAAAAACTGGTTCCTGTATGAAAACACCAACTTTGTTGAAAGTCTGACCCTGAGATTTGTTGATTGTGATGACAATAAGATTATAGGAAATTGTCTTCTCTTGAAAATAAACGGCAAGTTACTTTCACTGGGAGCTAAATCAGTTCTCGGGATGAGAACTCTTTCTCCTGTGTTGCTTCAAGTTAAAATCTGAGCATCAGTGAAATGTAATGTAGTGTCTTCACAATCAGTCTGGTTCCATTAAGCAGTCCTTTTTCCAGATTAAGATTTCTGATAAGTAAATGGGTGAAAGAAAGTGAAATTAGAATTTTCAATGAAAAGTGGCTTGAAATGTGTGAATTTCAATGGAGATGTACTAACTCGCATTTATGGAGAGAGTTTTGCTGGAAAAACATTGTTCGATTTTTCATTACTCCAAGTCAGAAGGCACACCTAGATGGGAAAACTCTAAATGTTGTAGACGTGCGGAAACCAAGGTGATCATTGGCATATATTCTGGAACTGCCTAAAATAAGGCTTTTCTGGAAGGAGTTACATGAGGCCCTGGAAACTATATTTGAAAGGAATGTACCCTTTACATTTGAGGCTTTATATTTTGGCAAACTGGATTTTGATTGGAGGGGAGCTGATGAATATTTGTTTGGAATCCTTATATCAGCAGGGAAGAAAGCTATATCAAGGAAGTGGCTTCTCCCAGATTTACCAACAATGAATGATTGGATTGAATTAATAAAGGAAATATATATAATGGAAAAATTAACATTTTCACTAAAATTACAAATGCATAAATTTGTCAAATATTGGTCTAGATTCAGTACATTAAACCTTCAAGGTCAGAATTTGTTGAGATACAAAATAACTGAAACTTAATAAGGTACAGTACATTTATATAGTTTCCTCCCTTTTCATATTCATAAATGTATACATCTTCCTCATTTTGAATGTTTATAGTTTTGTTTAAAAGTTATATAATTGTAAAATACTAAGGGAACAAACAGGAATAGACCATTTTGCTTGTGATGTATAGTCGAAAGTGTATTGTAAAAGTAAGGCAGAATAACAGTGATTATACCTGTATGTAAAATGTTTTGTTTTGTTCTCTAAAATAAAGAAAAAGATTTCTGAGAAGCATCACGATAGCTCCGACTTTTAGGTTAAGTTTATGAGGAGGCACCTGAAGGTGTTTGCTTGTTCAGAAACTCAGTTGGGAAGTCTAATAGTGTTTCCACATCATCTGTTACAATGGTATCCACACTTTGATATTGCTTAGATTCTCCAGGAATAAGCTGTAAGACTATGATTTAGCAAAAAGGCATCTTTATTCTTGGAAGTTAAAATAATTTGCTGGAGAGCTCTGAAATTGATTCTAAGCTGTTGCCACTAAATTTGCTGCCATAGATTGCATCAATTACTGTTGGTTTCCTCCTAACATTTCTTAGGGATTTCAGTCAAAGTTTAATCAAGGCCAGCATTGTTGCTTATTTGGCCATCTCCAATCGAAATAATCCAGCCATTGAAAGCTTCTTGTTTTACAGATAGCATTTTTGATGCGAGACATATAACTTCTACGTATCTTCATAATGGTGAGCTCATAATGCATGTTTCAATGACATCAGTACCTGATCCTCTTGCCTCTACATTTGTTGTCTGTCGGAAGTCTCCTCCCAGCAGTAATACCTTAGCAACAAATGATCGATCATCTTTCATGACTTCTTTTAACAGGAGATTGATGCATCTCAGAGCATTTGATGATAACATGGATGCTTCATCAATGATAAGCAAGCAAGCATACCTTAATTTTTGGGCTTCCAAGGAGTTCATCTTCATGCTGGATACAGTAGTTTCGGAGATTGGAACTGGTAATTTGAATCCACTATGTGCTGTTCTTCCTCCTTTCAAAATGTCCGCTGCAATTCCAGTGGTTGCAAATGGAAGGACAATTCGATTGTTCCCTCTTAAGTAGCCCATGAGTGTGCTGTACAGATATGTTTTTCCAGATCCTCCTAAAAAATGAAACGACTCTCTGCTGTTTCATTTTTCGATAGCAGCTAAAATGTTTTTAAAAGCAGGTCGTTGCATTTCATTAAGACTTCTTATCCTTTCTACTGCCTGTTGAGCTTCCGTCGCTGTGTTGAAGTGGTGCTGGGAATTCATAATTGGTCCTGGATCCGGTGCACCAAGGGATGCGCAACTGGAGGCATGAATTTTCAGAATTTCCTCGATGCCTTGCAGTGCTCCATTTCTGGATATTTGCTCATTGAAATCTCTGCTGTAATCTTCCATCATATCATCCAAAAACTGTTCCCATAAAACCGAAGGATCCCTTGGTTGATTAAAAATACAGATCAGGGCAAAAGTTTGTCGAAGTTGAGCTGCTTCTTTCCAACACTTGAGCCATTCTCTATCATCATCGGGTAAATTCAATGGGCAAGCCGCTTCTCGAAATGTTGAACAAACAAGTCCGTCAGTTTTTCTTAAGCTGACAAAACTGTGAGCTCCTTTGACATGTAGAAGCAGCAGACGAAGGTAAAAACGCTCAGCATCTTTCGGACTTACCAGGTACCTACTGGGAATGATCTTAACTGCTCCTCGCTGTCGTCGTTCCCATGCTCTATCCCACTCTTGCTTGTGTATGGCTTTCAGCATTTCCTTGAAGCCTAATTTTATTTTGCTCAACAGTTTCGTGAGTTTACAAGTCTTTTTTTCCATCCAGCTCATGTCGTCTGTCTGTTTCTTCCTGTCTTGCAATCTTTCGCCTGTTTGCTTTACTTTCAGCCCCTTTTCTTCTAATTCCAGCTGTTTCTTCATCACTCTGCTGAGCTCTAAATCGCTGATTTCGTTCTTGAGCTTGTCGGCGACATCTTTGAGAAGCTGTTTCTCCTGGCATTTTCTAAAATTAAAAAATAAAATAAATGGAAATTTTGAAAATCGTTCGGAATTTCTTTGGGAAATGTTTACTGCAAATTGTTTTTTCTCTCTCCATTTTACTGCTAAATAAAACCTATAGCAAAAGGAATCAGGTCAAAAGCTTGTTTTGTCTTTGAGTTATTCAAGTTCAAAGAGCATTCCGGACAGATGTAAATGAGCAAATTAGCATTTAGATATGTTTTTTTTTTTACATGGAACAAAATGCTAAACAAAGTACAAATTTTGTCACAAAATGTAGTGCCTGTAATGTGAGCAAGACAAACGTCTGCTTTCTCATTCTCTGCACATTTGATTCTTTGGTTATCTTTCCATGGTTTGTGTCTGATGATATTTATCAGGGCCAAGATCAACAATTTTGAGTGATGAATTTGTCACTCAGCTACACTACTGTTTCAAATTGTCTATACTTAGCTATATCCTTCTGAAAAAAAACTTGACAATCTGACCACTGGTGTCCTGTCAGATATTAATGGTACACCGTGCTTTCTTCAAGATGTCCGGTAATGCAAATATGTGGTCTGTTCCTTTGTTTGTGCAGAAACAAATCAGTGTACATATAGTGTGAAATTTTCCAAGTTTCCAGCACATTGTTTGTTTTGCACCCACCTGTATTAATAACAGCTTAAAAAAAATCTGCTACTTAATCTTTATGGGTGGATGGGATATACACTTAAACCCATTGGCTTATCTTTAGTCGTTAATTAAGAATGCTTATGAAGTTGTAAATAGGTGCAGCTCTAATGAAATTCTGCTTCTGTGTGCTCATGGCTCAAAACATACAATTAAACAAATAATATCTTTGTTCATGTGTTCAAGCTTAGTTAACCCCTGGTAGAAAATAACAAAAGGTTTAAAACAAACACACCTGAGGATCGAGACAGGGGAATCTGAGTAGGCGCAGTCTACCCCTGTGATGGGGTGTTACATCTTGAGAGAGGAATTATTCTAAATAAACTAATCTGCTGACAGATTGTTTTTGCAACTAGACCTGTTGCAAATGTCTACTCAGTGAATCCACAGCAGTCATACTCAGTGGTTCTTCCCTGAGACCCACGATTTATTCTTTTAGCTCTTGTTGATTCTGCTTGCCTTGTGGCAGATGCGCACACAAGAAACAGAAACGAGCGAGTTTCAATTGAATCTTTGTGCAGGATTGAAAGAACCAGCAAGTTCTTAGTTAGCTGCAGGTGCCAACGAAGATATTACCATTGCATTAGGAAATCAAGGCCAGAACTGCCCTCAAAATGATATATAATTGAAAACAAGTAGATTGTAATAAAATGAAACTGATCACTTGCACATGTGAAGGATAATTAAATAAGAAATATATATATATACAAATGTTTACATAGAATAGGCAAAGCATTTGTACAGTATACTGTACGTAAATGCTTCAGATATTTCAGGTGGGTAGCTGCGTCAGCATGCGTAGGCTGCAAAAGAACAAGTAATAGGTTTGTTCCATGCCATTCCGTTCTTCGAAGAAGGCTCCACAGCCGAAACGTTGTTTTCTTTCTTCTCTTTTCAGATATGTCAAGTTTATTTTAAAAAATACCGATTTTTATGCACTGCACTGTGGAGCTTTGTTTACTTTGTGAGCACAGTGTGGCTACATTGCCCATCTAATTAGTTTATGCTGCAATGAGCAGTGACAGCACAGTGCTAGAGTGGTTAGCATTGCTGCCTCGTAGCACTGGGGCTCCGGATTCAGTTCTCGACCTGGGACGTCATCTGCCTGAAGTTCGTGTGTTCTCCCTGTGTTCACATGGGTTTCCTTCAGGAGCTCCAGTTTCCCCCCACCGTCCAAAACCATGCTGGTAGGTTCATTGGGTTCTGGTAAAACTGGTCCTAGGTGTGAGTGTGTGCATTTCTGTGTGTACGCCTTGATAAACTGGTGCCCTTGTATTTTCAGGCATATACAGTACAGTGGACATCTAAAGTCTACACACGCTTTATTGAAATTTCAGCTTTTGTTGACGTAAAGGCTGAAATCAAGACAAATCACGTCAGACGTTGTAGCCAACAATATTTAAGTAAAAACAAATGAATCAATTTTAGGAAAAATAATTTAAAATACAAAAAACTTTCAATACATTGGTGGCATTGAATATATATTGATATCCACTGTATGTTGCTTGTTGGGATAGGCTTAGGCTCCCCTGCGGCCCTAAATTGGAATGAGAGGTTAGAACATGGGTGGATGGAATGAACAGTTTTCCCATGTTCTGCTCACAGGGAAAGTTCAGTCCAAGGTGCCCACAGTGGGTCTAAACAGAATTTCAGGATGAGATTATTCCATCTGGAATCACACAGAACAGCTACAGATCTGTACTGTTGTTTCTGTTGCTGTCAGTCTGAAAGAGCTGAAACTGTCACTGTATTTACTCATGAATAGCTGTACCTTGTGCAAAGTATTTACTTTGACCAGACAAGATGGACATAGAGCCATGAATGTGTTCTAAAGATGTTTTTAATTGAAGCGTCTGATTTTCTGGTCCACGTGGTGGGATGAGATCTTGGTAGGGATGGTGGAGTGCAACTTTTCTTCTTGGAGGCCAGTGCACATGTAGGAGCTCAACTCTGTTCACATGCTGCTGAATCTCTTCCAGCGTATTTCATCTAGATGATATTTATAAAATTATTATTGCAATTCCAAAGTGTAATAGATTAAACTGATTGTTTGTTTTGGTCTAGTTCTTTTGTTCCCGAACTGTAGGATGCACCATCTTGGAAGAGCATGAGATGAATTGTTTGAAAGAAAAAATGTAATTTGCTGAAAACAGTAATGCATCTCATCTACTGCAGTAGATTTAACTGAATTTACACTGATTGAGTTGTCATTCAAATTCAGACATGTTGTGTAGCATATGAACATGGAAGGATCGACTGAATTCACACATTTGTGTCATGGAGTTTACTATTGTGGCTTTGATTAAGATTTTTGACTCTTTCAAGCTAAGATTTCTGTGTATATGGAATCCATCGTTTCCTTCTGTTGGTTGAATAGTGACACAATACCAGTGCTGCAGCCAGCCAATTATTCAGTTTTACTGAACACCTTCTCACAGTTAGCACCAGGGTATTCCATGAGCTGTATCATAGTAGGGTCTGGGAATTGTTGAGATTTCTAGTTGTGCCTTTTATCAGAAGAACTGGAGGTAGATTCAGGTGTGCAGCCATGTGCTTCAGCTGTGCTGCAGTGCAAACTGCCTAAATCCCTAGTGTCACAGCAACCCTGGTAGTTGCTACACCATGCTGTGCAGATGAGTGGTTACCTCCGCCTTTCTCCCAAGCATATCACTGATCCCCAGCTAACATAACAAAATAAACAGCTCATTTGTTTCTTTTTTACCATGAAATCCCTTTTCTGGAGCAAAGCCTTGCGCAGGTTTTAGATGATTACAGTGATACAACACATGGGGGTTTCATCGCAAGGCTTTTTTTCCTCTAAGAATTTAAGAACACTGGAGCACATGAGAGGAGATGGATTAGGACCACTGTCCTATCATGTGACATTTCCATCTGCTGTGCGGATCGGGTTCTAAAGAGTTGTGATATCGGGCCTGCTCATTTCCATCAACAGCAGATCCACTTCAAACAGCTTTTGCCCCCCAGAAATCCCTCTGGATTTGTTCATTTGGTGGAAGAAAACAGCACAGTGACTTTTTGTTCAATTGCTGACTTTGCAGGCTACATTAAATGCATTATGTCCCTTCTTCCATAATTCTTAACGAAAAGAGGGTGGACAATTTCCAAAGCATAATCAGGAAATATCTCATCCCAAGATATTAGCAAAATTAAATCATTACCACCCACAACACTGGAAAAAATATTGTACTGTATATATAATTCAAAGTGCATTTGTTTTGTTCCCAGATAATATTCAAAATTCAAATGTCTATAAACTTCTCCAAGGTCACACAAGTCACAGAAATAAACGGCAAAATAACTGTAATGCAGCTTAAGTGCCTTACACATTTGATTTCTACATATAAAGCTTTTCAGTGAAATAGGTTTTGATTGATGTGCCCTCAGCAGGAGTGCTAAACTCATTTCCCAAAAGATTCAATGCATTCTGTTATTTTTTGTTCTCCCTTGGGTAGTTAATTAAACAATTAAACTAATTATTTCCATAATTACGTATAGATATTATGTTTCTAAAGGTCTTCTGTAGTTGCTTACTCAAATTCACTTTATTAAGGGTACTATTATTTATAAAACACTTCATAGCCAGGTTAAAAGTATTACAGTTACTTAGTTAAAAATAATAAGACCAACTATGAAATTGACTGCTTGGCTGAACAAAAACGAGAAGACTCTAGATACTCCAGGAAAGCTCGGAAGAATTCATCACAAATTTTCAGTTTACTTTTATTTCCCCCCCACCCCCCATTGTTTTTTACCCTTTTCTTTTATAAAATGCAAGTGAAAGTTGACCATTTGAAAATGAGGAAGATCTATAAAAAACACAGTGTTTGTAATGAAAGTAATTTTGGGGTTTGTTATTGACCAGGCTGCCCTGGATGATGCAGTTATTGTATTGAAGTTTACCAAGGCCACAGCAGCATTTCGGGCCAGAGGTCATCCTGGTTTCTGCAGCGTTAAGTGGACTAGAGAAGTAGAGAAGTACTCCCTTCCCCTGATTGGGATGCCAGTCCAATTGCATTTACAGTACCCCCTGGCAATGCAGGTCCCCACTGATACAGATGGGTGCGGTGGAGCAACCTGGATAAAGTACCTTAGTCAAGGTACAACAGCCGTGTTTGCAACAGGGACTTGAACTTACAACCTGTCATTCGTGAGTCCAAAAGCTTAGCCACTACACTACACCACCCACTGTACTGAAGCCAGTCTTGGAATATTGCCCTGGGACTACAGCTCCGCACCGAGCACACATTTTAGGAATTTTCTGCTTAAAACCATAAGGTTTCCATCTTCCTCTTTAAATATTTTAACTGTAATGGTGGTAAGAAAAAATACAAAGAGAATCCAGTAGATATCTTAGAGGTGTTTGTTCTTCTGCACCGCCCAGCAGCTTCACATCATGTGTCACCCTGGAGGCAAAGAGTTCTCACATTGTTAAGGACACTGGTGAAGGAGATTCCAGCTCCCTCCTGCTCTCGGCGCTCTGAATAGAGGGCACAATGCCAGTTAAACAGATAACATCTTGAAGGAAATATTACAGCATCTCATACTTATGCAAATTGCCCAAATGTTTATAGCAACCAATGGCACAACACAAGACTACGGTTTCAATTAGAGGAGCACAGGGGCAGGTTGTTTATGTGCCGTGGTTCATGATGGTTTTGACAGGTTCTCAAGGCAGCCTTCTCACCTGAGAGGGTACCACATGAGAATGACCTCTTCGCAGGCAAGTAGAAGCTCACGAACCCAGAGTGCATGAAACACCCCTTCTTAATGTTTTGCCGTATTTTAAAAGTGGTTTGAACCTGTGCTAAAATAAATAAATCACCTATTTACATGTATCTTTCATAGATGTCTAATAACCTTTTTGCAGACTCGTTTGTCAGAATAATTGTGTTTTACATTTTGCTAATGCACTAACCAGAAGCAGCTGCAGTTTGGACTCGTTACAACTTTCCAAGTTTAAATGCGAGACTTTTGTAGGTAACACAAAATGGTATTTTAATGTTATTTGCACCCTTTTTTGTTTTCAACCTTTATAGCACAGGGAAACAGCAGATTGGATTATTCCTTTCTGGGGACTCCTTAAGAAATGGGGATTTATATGAAAATCATTAAACAATGCTTGCAGCAGAAATATGGAAGACTTTTGATGCATATGGGCTTTCCATTCACAACTACCAGAAGAATGATAAAAACTGAAGTTTGCTTTTGCACTAGCTTAGTAGTCATGACAATCATTGTTTAATGCCACATTCCTGATTCTATTCTAATTATTATCCTGTCACTCCTGCTAGAAGATGATGGGCTCATGAACCCCAGCAGAAGGTAACCAACGTTCCCAGAAGGGATAGCAGTTCCCAGTCTTATACTGTACATACTGTACATTGAACTTGGCTCAGTGTTTGCTTGTTTTGTACAAATTAATGTGCAAATAAAGGGTCCTGCCCCTCTGTGCTGGATTGCATGACCTCCTGACAGCGTTTGCTGCTTCTCCATCTCCTTTCCTATGCAGAATGTGCCCTGGAGAGATAACCTGCACAGTATATAGCTAGCAGTCACCATCTGCCATTCCCAGCCCATTAATGCCTCACTGTCCTCTGTGTGCACTCTGCTATCAGCAGGGCTAGATCAAACAAGTGTCTTTGTGAAAGTTATGACATTTGTCTTCTTTAGTGTCTTCAAATGAAAGCAGAAACATTCAGGAGTATGGTATTTTAAAGTGGAGTTGTCTTTTTCTTTTATATGCATTAACAACACACACTTTGTTGACTTGTATCCCAAAAATAAGCAAATAAAACAATCACAGATCAGCTTTAAAATCTTATTAAATACACTTTCAGTAGTAACAGGCCCTGTCTCAGAGATATTAATGCTTTTTCCAAGAACAATTGTATTTAATGAAGATGAAAAACACTTTGTCACAAATAACTCACGAGACTTGTAGGTCCAATTAATATTTAAGGTGGCATGAAAGACCCAATCAATCTGAAATTCGTCTGGAACCCCAAGACAACTTTTGGCAAACTGTTAGGCTTAAAAAGTCTCCCTTCGCCACCACAAAAAGCAAAACATGTTTTGACTCTAAACACAAAGCAGGACTCAACAATCCTTAAACCGCTTCTAAAACCAATTGCGTTAGACTGACAAAATAAAAGCATGGTTCTGAAAACGACATGACGATGTATGATTAACAGTTTGTTTTGCATTCTTTCACTGGCAAAATGGCATTTTTTTGGTTAGAACCTGAATTTATAGATAGTACCATACAGTACATTTGAACTATCAAAAAACATCAAAAATCATCTATCACTGATCTAATATCAAGCAGTTTGTTGCCAGTTTTGCTGTTACAGAGGACAGTATGTGTCATAGATTCACCACTTCAGTGTAAAATGTAGGTTAGAGGCCAGCTGAGACTTATTTTGAATGAGTACCTTTTGAAACACTGGGAAACAAAATAAGGCCCGCTGTTCTCTCATGAAATCAGAACAGACAGGACTTGCATGTTGCCAACTCTTTTTATCTATAAGCCAAAACTCTGTCAGTTACATTTTATTAGTAATAATTGTGGAAATTATGCATTGGAACAGAAACTTGGTAAAATGTCATTCTACATGCCTATGTTGAACACTCTACAGAACTAAAATCTATCACTGTAAAAAAGAGCACAACAAATTACAATTTTTATGGTGTCTGTCCAGTTGTGCTTTGTTTAAACTGCTGTGATCTAAATACAACCGTAAATGAGTTATTATTAACCTTTTAATAAAACATTATAAATGTGACCAAGCATTTTTCCATGCAGGCTGTGATATTTTTCCCATGTTGTGGCTACCACCTGCCTGAGAGACAGCTGATGAGGCGCACAGTTCTCTTCCAGAGTGCACTTCCTTCTGCTACTTAGTGAGGAGTGTAGGACGGTTTGATGGAATTTTGCTGCTGGCAGAACATGAGCTTGTTACTGCAGCCTTTTCAGATAACTCCCTAAAACAGGGAGCAGTTGGTATAAATGTCCTCACGGCCCATTTGTTATCCTGAGAGCCAACAGAGGACTTCTGTTATTTTAAAATGTATACAGTGATCTTTTAGGAAGGCAGTCCTTTCTCTGCAGGTAGATTATTGAAATGAGCTGAAGTGAAAATAGGAAACATAATTGCTGTAAGAAGTAATTCGTTTTTTTTTTTAAGATTGCATATAATTTTACAATGAGAAATTAAACTGACAGTAACTAACCTGAAAAAAGGAGTACAGAAAGATCAGTATTACAGAAAGTAAGATTTTTGTCTGTTTGACCTTCTTTATGCCACACACGAACTTCTAAAACGATGTGATGTGTATATTATATATACTGATTATGACATTGGTAATCTTCAATCTGTGACACCTACTGTAAGGGCAATTTCCTGTGGGGGCCTCAGGAAATCTGATTTGATAATACACTGGTATTGTCACACAGCCTAGACAATAAAATCAACCTTTGAGACATGTCAAAAGTCATTGTTGGGCAGGCAGATTAGCATCTTGTAAAGGTACAATTCTGAATCTGATGTCTGCATCTCTGTCTCAGGTGTGGTGTGGTGCCCTTCTAGAGGTGGACCTGAGC
Organism: Lepisosteus oculatus; assembly: GCF_040954835.1. NCBI lineage: Eukaryota > Metazoa > Chordata > Actinopteri > Semionotiformes > Lepisosteidae > Lepisosteus > Lepisosteus oculatus. Next base: position 13,558,963 of record NC_090718.1, read on the forward strand.
AACAGTGTTTCTCTATGATTTTACAGTTAGGTGACTGACAGTGCCTATGTTAGATCTCATCTGAAAAGGTCTATTCCTTTCCATTTTTTTGGTGTAAAATATTTATGAAACTAGTTTCTTGTCCTGGATCCTTGTAATTTCTCCTTTAGAGATGGTTTAATATACAGTACCAAGATCCCCAAACAGGCATGCATACAAGGGGATTCTTCCACAAGCATAAAACATTAATCTTTTTTTAAAATCATATAACTGTAATAATAAGTTACAGTTTTAATACTGAATTTGCTAATAGGTCCCTAATATAGAAGTTTAAACAACAGAGCCATTGCCTACCTGACAGCTGTACTGCTTGGTAACTCCATATAGAATATGTTTGTTTTATCTTGATATGTAGTTGATATTGCTTTACTATCAGAACAATGATTTTTTAATAAATTCTCTGTAACACTTATTACCTGAACAGATCTAGGCTGACAGGTGTAGGCATGCAATAGTTGTCATTCTGAGAAAATTGACTTTATTTTGGGCCCAAAATGAGCTCCTGACCTGAGAATGAACTTCAGCCTTAGAAAATTACAGGTTTCCCAACAAGACTGCAGCTTTTACTGCAGGCTATTTCTGTAACCCTTCCTTGCCTCATATAAAAACAACGATTACTAAGTAGAAGGCAGCGTGTGCTTGCTGTAACCTGCAGTTATACAGCAAAGTAGCATATATGCCAGTTCTCAGCATCTGCAACTAAAGGCTGGCAGCTCAGATTTGAAGGTAGAAAATGTTCTCTGCAGTAGTGCTTTTGTCCAGTGACCTGAAGTATTACATTGATTCAAAAAGTATTTCTTGAAAAGCTGATTAGCCACAATCACCGGGTTACTACAGTGAGTGAACATAATAAAGAACAAAACTTCAAAACAACTTGTAAATGCTGAGGTGCTCTGACTGATCTAATTAAAAAGGTCCTTCTCCTCTATTGGAGGAGGTTAACACCAAAACTGAGGGTCACCTCAGCTTTGGAACTGAGGATAGCTGACGCCAAGCTGCGAGAGGCTGTGACAGCACAGTTTGATGCACATATCGGAAAAGCCTCATTTATCAGTAAGAAGGAAATCTGCCCCATGGGCTGGCACGTTATCGATACCTTACATAGAAGGGTCCAACACACTACAAGTGTTGATTTTAATGGTTGTACAGTATGTGACAGTGGCTGCTGTGTTTGATCCCTGTTTAGTTTTCATAGGTTTGGATACACTGCCAGATGCTATTCATCACGGCTGTATGATATTTCACTGTCCTGGCAGTTAAGCAGAGCAACAATTTGGAGTTTTCATGTCAGTGTGCAGTGATTTGTATCCCTTCAGAAATGTGCATTTGGGACTTCATCGTTTCCCATTGAAACACATATTTCTTGGTATCCACCTCTCCTTCACTTATTTAGGATCATATCAGCAAAGTGTCCTGAGTGGAGAGGGTAACTTTCTAAATGAGCTCTGCTTCTCACAAATTCAGGACATTACCTGTGGGTGACAGCACTGGACCCATCCCTTTCCTTTTCCTTTCCCCAGGGCTCAATTTGCCTGCTCTAAACAGCTCTGCTCATTTGTTCTCATTGAAAACAATGGTGGTAAAACTTCAAAGATTAAGCAGGTGCCTTGTGGCTAGTCTTGCAGTCACTTAACTTAAGAAATAGTTGTCTGTTCATCCCAATGACTTAATATTTGTGGTGTACTTAAAAGATAATGTGAGAAATAATAGCAATGATAAGAAAAATATTACTTCTTAACTTTTTAAATTAAAAACTAGAGAGAGCACCTGATTGCTTGTTCCTTTAATTCTGTTCAAATCTTATAAATATGTGGATGATAACTCATAAAAACTATTTGACCTGTTATACTGCAGTGTCTGAGTCCCATATTAATATAATTAATTAATCAAATATTTGGCAAATGTGATATATTTGTTATTTTTTACATGTTTTAAATAGGACAAAGTGAAAACATTTATGTGTTTTTATTAAATGGTTTTAAATACTCAGTCACGCATATACAGTAGAAATTACAGTGATACCATGAAGAACACATTAACACATTCTCAGCAAACATTTTTGTCTTTCTAAAATAGGTCATTAGCTTTCCCAACAAGCTTATTATTTACATCAGAAAAATATTATACGTTTTTATATGAGACAAAAATAGATTTTTCTGTTCTTTACAAAAAAACAAAAATTGCAAATGAAAACATATTCCAAATGGGAAAAGCTGCTGACATGCAGTTCGGGTCACTTTCATGTTTGGGAGTTTGTACAGTAGGTTGTCAGTCAGCTCTGGTTGAAGCACTAGTGCCACAACCTTAGGAGTGAAATCATTTTTTAACCTTCAGAAGTTTGGCAGTTTCCATAGCTTGATGGCTGGCTGGGAGCATTTTTCTTATTTCTGAGCTTCTGACAGCTTAAGAAGCTTTAACTGAGGCAATAAAACCCTTATGCTTTCATTGTTAAAACAGTTTTGAAAACAATCACAAAAAGATTAACCATAAAAGCCTCTTGTTAAGTATCAAAATTAGATATTTCAGGTTACTGGTATAACATTTTAATGTTTGTTTTTCCTAACTTATCTTACACAATTACTTTACCATACACTTTATTACATATATGATATTTGTTTATGCTTGTCCCGTGCATGGTACAGGTCTAAATGTTGGAAAATGTATGACACGTCTTTCAGAGGTGGTTCAGTTTTACTGTGGGTTGGAGGATCAGGTGATGGTTCGGGGAAGTCAGTGATGAACTGCTTTAGGCCATTAAGTTGCAACGAAAACTTGTAGACAGGTTTGAGTATCTGGCCTTTCAATACCAGGGTTGGACACTCCTGGTAATTTCATGTTTTTTTTACCATCCTGTATTACAGTAAGTTTTCCTTAGAAACATCTCTCTGGGGCATATCATGATATTCAGTGTAGTAAACTGGAGCCATTTAAAACCTTAAGAAACTACAGAAAGCATTGTGAAACCTTGGCTGAAGTGCAGTATGAACATATGATAATGAACAAGCTAGAAAGAAAAAAACGTTTCTGCTGTTGAGCCTTCTTCAGGTGTTTTACCTGACCTGACACCAAAACAGTGTTTATTCTTTCTTCTTTTCAGCGTGAAAATAAGCCACGTTTGTTCCTTTGTAGCTCTTACAAACGGGAAGGTATGAAAGACACATTTGATTCAAACAGCGTGATCATTTCTGCACACTAAGCAGTGTACATGTGTACATCTAAGTTGCTGATTTCCAATGAATATGTCCCACTAACAGTAGAATTCTTGAACAAACTAGACAGATCTTTGTGGAATCACCTAACTTTTGTTCTTAAAGACTACAAATCATCTTTACCAAAAGAAATATAATCTTAAAACCAATACCTTAACAGGACAAACATATCACTATTGTCACTTTGTGTTTGGATTTTGAACAAAGGCACGTTTTAAAGTACAATGTTAATTTCTGTTCTCTTGACGTTGTTTTATCTACATAGAAGATCTCAAAACCCATCATTCCAGTCTAGCCTGTAGCCAGAGGCATATCTAGGTACATATAAGCCATTAAAACACTTTCAAATATTGTAAATCTTCCCATATTGAATATAATACTTTGCATTATTCACTTTACAGGAAAGTAATTCTTTGCTCGTTATTGTTATCAGTTAAATTTTTCTTTTCATCTGAATAAATACATCTTGAATAGCGTTGTATTTTTTAATGTGAAGAAAATATACAAACGCCAACAGTTTAGCCTTTGCAGGCCAGACAAACCTGATCTGGGAATTGGCCTTTCCCAGTAAAAATAGTTTGTCTGAAGATTAGGGAGTAGCAGTGCTATTTTATGCACAATAAAACACTGATCTCTGAGGCGGAACTTAATGGAATTACCCACAGGGCTCTGCTGGCAGAGGCAAAATATACAGCACTTGGTGGACATTCTGTAGACTTGATGTCAGCAGAGGTTTGTCATATGTAAGAAACTAAAACAGAGTTCTGTTTCCATAAGGTGCGGGGAGACGTTAATTACAACAGCTGGAAGATTCTCAGAAGTGCTCTGCTGCAGTCGCTTCCTCCAGTCATTGCTGTACTTTCCAGTTTGGCCTTTATCAAACCTTAGTGAGCACAGAGGCGTGAGGAGCAGTAGTCGAGTCACAGTGTCCGTTGTGCCGCAGTGTTTCCGAGACACTAAGTGCTTGTGTGATTTAGAGTCTTTCCTCAGAACTGGGGGTTGGCTGTTTTAGCTTGACGATGGCTTCTCTAACTGCTGCTGCAGAGGAGCCTGCTCTCGCGTCGGGGGCTCCGGCTCTGGGAGGCCGCTGGTGTCGGCAGCAGATGCGCTGTGATCCTGCAGCTGGGAAGCTGGCACCTCCGTTTGGCCCGATGCTGCCTGCTGTTCCTCTGCCTGCCGTGCCAGTCTCTCCTCAGCCTCGATCTCCTCCGTCGTGGGGATGGAGTTCTTCTTAGGGCGGCCTTTAGGTTTCGTGGGGGCTTCCTGGCCTCCTTTGAGCACCTTGAAGGATAATGATGGGGTTGTGGTGGATTAGAATTTGTAAAAATAAAATGAATCTAGACAGCACTTGTAAAATAGGCTCTAAGGCTCTTTATGCAATAACTAGAGGCTCCAGAACCTGTTTCTCAGGATGTACATTACTTTACGACATAAAAACTTTTTGCAGCAAAAATAACATTAATTTCTCAATTTTGTTTTCATGTTTTCATTATGCTCTGTGACAATGACGCAGTAGAAAGTCGACATTCATGTTCCCCTGTGTCTGTGGTATTGATGACCCCCTTCCCTTTGTCTTCTGGGCCACCGTGGCATAACAGCCTTACCATCTTCTTCCACTTCATGCGGCGGTTCTGGTACCAGGTCTTGACCTGCAGTTGCGTCAGCCCCAGGGACTGAGCCAAGTCCAGCCTGGTGGGAAACAAATGAACTGATCACACTTTTTATAATCTTGTGTTTCTTGTGCTACCTCCACATCAGCAGCTCATCTTTATCATTTCTCTGCTACTATTTCCCAGGCTAGTCCTTAGAATTACCCTGCTAGTACAAGTGCTGGCATGCTACTGTACATTGGCTCAGACCACTCAACAAAATAATAAAACATACAAAATACGGACAAGAATATGGATAAAATAACATGAAAAATGATTTTATAATTCATTTAAGTAAGTCTGTTCTTGTTTTATTCAAACAGAGACCTGATTCTTATCTTGAGAGCTGTCAAAGTAACTGTAGTATACAAAGCAGTCTGCATGAGTATGCCTTTGTGTAGTCGGAATGTCATATCTATTGAGAACAGGGAGGATGTCAGATTCTGTGATCACATTTGCGCAGGTTGTAAATTTGAATTTTGGCTTTTTATTGGCAGAGGAATGAACAGACAAACACTGACCCAGGGGAGTCCTTGCCTTCACATCTGCAGATAATAAAATAAGTAAATCAAAGCCCCCATCGCTAAACATTCGATGGAGCCCAGAACACTTCCAGAACACATGCATGCATCCATGACTAATTAAAATATCAGTTTGCCAGCAATACAATACCCTGCAGCTATGCCCAGTTCCCAGGAACAGAGAGCGTAGCTGAGATTGGAATACTGAACGAGGACAAGAAAGGGCATAAAAAATAATCGAAGGCTTTCTTTTATTTATTTATAATAGCTTAATTCAGCACTCTTTTGTGTTTTTTTAACATTCTAATTAAAAGATTTTCCACCTTTGCCCTAGAGTACTGTGATCTTTCTTTTATTTTAACTGCAATGAAATATCTTCAGGAAATGAGGAGATTACCACTCGACCTTCACCAGTCCCTCCTTTTCTGTTTCAGTCAGTCAATCAAAATCTTCTGCCCTGAGAGTTTATCTCCTTTAATGAAATCCCCCGGAGAGGTAGCGATTGCTGCTGTGGCCAGTATAATATAGTCATGTTGGATGACCCTTAAAGCACTTAATATAGATCATTGCAAAAGGTATGCACTGGGTTAGAAACTACCAGGTTAAAATTAAAAGCTCTGGCACTCCAAATGTCTGTTATCAATCCTATTTCTGTGTTCACTGTGAACTCTTAAGAGATGACAAAAGTACATGAAATGTGGAAGCAAGCACTTACTTTAGTACTTAATAGTAACAAATGGGTAAGACTGCACTGCCTTACAGCCAATTATCATCATTAATTTTCTCTGTAGGGAAACACTGCTGGCCACATGAGCAACAGAAAAGATAAATTATTCTAGCTGACCTCACTTGAAGCACTTTGTCAGGTTTAAGGGTTAATTCCATGCAGTGTATTGTGTAGTGCACGTACTGTGAATACTTGGATGATGGTGGTATTGAATAATAATTTCATTGTTATGTTTGGAAGATTATTATTGTTATTTTAATTCACTGTTGTCATAATAGTGAGTCAGAGCTTCAGACTGTGCAATGGCATTTTCTTCCTGAGAATACTTGTGTACTTTAAAATAGGGGTGCATCCATCCTTTTGTAATTGATGCTGGACATCAACATTCAGAATTTTGCAATGAATATTTTTCGCGAGTTCAAAATGTAATAATCTTATTACACCAGAGTCTGATTTGGACATGATATCTGGCTTTGTCTCCCCGAGCTTATTGTCACAATCTCACCCATTGTGTTGCCCACGCCATTATCTCACTTGAGAAGCATGCCTTCATTGGCTTGCCGAAGCCCAAACAAACAAGGAGTGGAGAGAGGCTAAGACAGAGAGGTGTGCTTTGTCATATTGGGACTATGTGAAATTTTCCAGGAGTAACATACACCTGCAACTCGTTGCCATGAAAACTAAGTCAACAAATACATTCCCATTTTCCGAGTCAAAATTCACCTCAGACAAGGACTCCCAAAGCTTACAAGGCAGGTGGAAACTTGACACAAACGCTGCTCTTTACAGTCTTTATTGAAACTTTTGTGTTTCAGTTTTCCAAAGTGAGACTACCCTCCCCTGACTCTCTAATATCGATAGTGATGATACTGGAATAACCACAGCCCTGTGACTGAGGCCTGACAATAAACCATGCTCATCACTGTACCCCCATGAGCATTTTAAGTGCACGTGATCTCTCACACACATCACATACACCCATGCAGGGCACACTTAAACTTGCACATACTGTACACACACACATATCAACCATGCACACATTAATTTGAATGTACAGTGCATTCATATCACACACGTTCACACTCACCAGTGCACATACACTCACACACGTGCACACACACAGTATGGCCAGTTATCAGATACTAGCTTTGTTGTTGAGAAAATCCATTTGGGCTTCCCTGGAAAATTTTTATTTTGTTTATTGACCAAATTTAAATAAGTAAATTAAACGTATCTTAGTGTAAATATTGAGGTACATTTGGTATGCATTCAAAACACCACATGTGCTCAAAGGCAAGTGAAAAATATGACATGGTCATGAACTCAATACATTTTATTTTCCATTTTGTAAGATAATGGCAGGCAATGTAACTCATAATTCGTATATTTTTCCCTCCCGTTTTTAACTGTAGGGTAGGTTGAAAAAAAAAGTTCTTGCTTTCAAAACCCAAGAGGGATTTTAATTAAACTTTGTCTCAGAACAGTGTGATTGCTTGAAATGTTTCCAGTAAATGGTTATAGTGAACCACACATTAAATCTAAGAAAAGCATTAATCACTCTAACTACAATGTAAGTATGACTTTAAAATGAGATCATAACTACATTAATAAAGTAGCTATGAACTCCAAACACTGAATCAAGACTGTGTGATCTTATAAGAAATGAAAAAAAAAGCGACAATGATGAAACACTTTGTTTATGTCTCATTTTCCCAGGCTGTTCTGTGTAAGACTCAATAATCCTTGACAGTTAATAATAAGTCTAAATAAAAAAAGCATGAAAATCAGCTTATTCATGAGTGAGATCTCAATGGTGCAGGGGCTTTTTATGAAAGTTTTAAGTCTTTTCAGAAAAAAAAGTACCAAGAATTTGATTTTCAGTATTTTTTCACTGCAGTAAAGTTAAGGAATGTTTTCAGGAACGGACTGGAGAACATGTAAGTGTTGAAGGCAGGCCGTGCTGAGAAAACCTTCCTAACAGTGTTTTTCTTTACCCACCCTCACAATTCAGAGTTCCCAATTCTTGACCAGTCTAGCTCACCAAGACTACACTTACACTTGCATGGTAGGGAACAGAGATGACGACTGGACACACATTCTCTCAATTTCTCTCTAGAGGCACCAGGCTGTCCACCTCGGGCAGCTACAGTTGCAGCTCTGATTGGCTGATCAAGAGACCCCGCACTCACACCGGCTCTTCTGTAATCGTCCAGGTGCTATTCTGTACCACGGATAAAAAGTGGCACCGCTCGCTTACCTGTCTGGAGTGGACAAGTACTTCTGCCTCTGGAATTTCTTCTCCAGCCCCATGAGCTGCAGCTCGGTGAAGATGGTGCGGCTGCGACGCGGCTTCTTCAGCCGGGGGGCGCTCTGCTCCGCCTCGGACTCGCTGCTGATGCTCACGGGGGTCTCGCTGGCGGGGGGCTCGGGGCGGGAGCCGGAGAGGCCGTTCGGCGACGGGGAGAGCAGGGGCAGCGGGACCCGGGTCTGGGGAGAGGGCTGGGGCAGGTGGGGGAGGCTGGGGGGCTGGCGTGTGATGACGGAGAGCAGGGGGTAGGCACGGAGAGACGAGGAGCCTGTAAGCACAACACGAGGCCAGCTGTACATTCACTGTCGTCTGCACAAGCCATCACATGAAGCACATGGGTGCTGTTCAGCAACATGTAGGACTGCGTGAATGTTGATCTGGTGCTTAATGTTTTGGAACTGCTCCCATGGACTAAGCACACAAGCAAAACAGCAGCAACACCATGCCATGTTATGTGTTATGTAAAAATCAACACTTCCATTCCACTAAACATAGTTCACTTTCGTAAACCTGTAACTCACTATTGCCAGTTTGCCTTCTTACTATGTAAATTGTGTGGTAAGCACAGAGAGCAGCACAGTACCTTTGAGAAAAGTTCAGAGTTTAGCAAATTTCGCTAAGACTTGTATAGAAATGAATCAATGTGCTTCAATTTCGAATGTGTTTATAATTAATAAACAAATTTCACCATGTTGATAAAATTCTGTTTCATTGTACTCTTGTGAAATGACATTATAATGATGTATTTTAGGCATGTATTATTAGGAAGGGAATTATGAACGTGAGCTCAGATGTAAGATAGAAAAAAAAACAATCAGGTAAAATGCTACTAAAATTGATCTTTATTGCAGTGTTTTTCTTTTGAAAATGAGGCCATTTGAGAATTCCTCAGTGTGATTTTGATTCTTGTTTACCTCATATGTGTCTTTTATGGTTTATACAAAATGCCAATTCTGATTCAGCCACCTTCAATCTTTATGTTAGGCTCAAAGTTAGAATTTAAAATCTAGCCTTTTACTTTAATCATTTTTTCTTTTTAACACACAAGTATTGGAAAAGTTGTTTTGGACAACTTTTGTGGATCAAGTGATATGTTGGGGCAGTAGTTTTTCATTATTTTCCATGGAAATACAGGCAGGTAGAATCCAGGTGTTAAGGGAGTTACTCGCAGCATGTCTTACATTGTGAAGTCAGTTAAATGTTTTTTTTTCATGCTTGTAGATATATGACTCATCTGTGTACTTAGATCTGGAGTGCTCATAGTAAAGACTATAAATCTGACTGGTAGGGTTTAAAAAATATATGTTTTTCTTGTTTTCAAAGTTTTCGCAGACGGCAGTGAGACGCCATAGTCAATAAAAAGCTGCAGTTGTCTCAGGGAGGCATTTGAAGAGGCCAAGAATGATTCCCTTGGTGTAAATTAAGTCTCGGTGATGGGCAGAGTGGCCTTCATGTGTAATTAAAAATGACATATATGTACTTAGTTTTTCTACACTAGAGTGAGCAGAAAAGTGCACAGACAGGCATGCCAACTCACTGCTGTATGATACAAGGTGCAACTTTTGATCAGTCAATTCTGTGTCCAAGACAGTTTTGCCTTTACGCCTTGATGTGTCATTTACTGTTTCAAGCATGACTACAGATGAAAGCAGCATGGTCTGTTGTTCTTCATTTGTGCTGGTAGGTTGGTTGGGTGCTGCCACTTTCAAGAAAAACATCCAAGAAACAGACATGTTTTAAACATTGCAACCCCAGGGGGTGATGGATGAATACTCCCAGTCCCTGCCAGTTACACGATTATAGGATGGAAATATATCAAAGGCAAACCTGCCTCAATGGAGAGAAAATATCTTGTAATAAAATTAAATGTGCACTTGAAGAACCTATTTTAATAGGCTGTAACTTTCTTTAAAATGGAAAACAAAAGTCTCCTCATTACGAATAACTTTATCTATGGTAGCTTAACTTGCAATTCCATTGATGGTACAGAAGGATGTCAGTTAACTCAGAAGCAGAAATCTGTCTCTTAGGACACCCATGGGGCAGTTAGAATTGTGCAATCTTTTCTCTTAATGTGGGCAGTAATTATTTTAATGTGTTGTATGATATAATGTGGCATGGTATGTTTAATTCGTGCTTGCATAATTTGAAAACTACTAGTGTAGTTTTGTTTTTCCATTACATTCTGCGAATTTAAGTAATTGAGTGACATATTTCTAATACTCAGATATTATACCTATGTTAAAAAATATATAGTTTGTAAAACATGCTTTCTAAAGTGCATTAACTTTGAAAGAAGCGTATTTGTGGTATATGCTCTTGTCACATTGGTTGTAAATGTGTATTTCACTGTCATGACAATGTGTTACCACCTTGTAGCCTGATTTTGTCAAACCTCAGAAGCTAAGCAAGCTTGGCCCTGATCAGTACATGGATGGGAGATCTTGAAGGAAAATCAGATTGCTGCTAATGTTGGTGTTAGTGGACCTGTAGGTAGCACAAGGCCCAAAATTGAATACCGAATTAGAAGGTATGCTGTAGGAGGTACTGTCCTTTGCATGAGACATGAAACCGAGGTTTTGACTGATTGGTCATTAAAAACATTATGGCATTATTCCTAAGAGTAGGGCAGTTATCTCTGGTGTCATGGCTAAATTTCACTGTGGCCTTGCACAATCTGGACTACTTAAAATCCCTACTTAATTCAGCTGGTAAAGTGATTTTTTTACTTCTGTACTTGAACCACTCTGTAGTGGGCCCTCTGGGCCTATGTGATAACTGCCATGCTTCACCAGATAGGTGCTGGATGAACAGTCCGCTCTTTAAGTGGTTAGGATCCTTTGGGAAGAAAACCGCTATAGGAATGACAAACAATTATTATTTATTACTTTTTATTCTAATCACTTTTAAAATATGTCTTCCTCACTATAAATAAATCTTCCTTTCTTTGAAAGAAAACACAAACAGCAGTCTGGTACTTCAGGTGATGAGAGATTAATAAATTATTTACGGAAGGTAATCAGTTGCTGTAATCTCATAATTCACCATGTGTAAGGTGCCCAGGGGTAAACGTGCAGATGACTCAGTGTGTGCTGTAGCCTGTACCCTCCCTGCTCTCTCGCTCCCAGCGACAGCACTGTGGTTGTCTGGAGCATGACATCATTGGCATTGGTTATCTCATCATCCAATATTCCACCTCGGAGAATCATTAGGAGCTGCAAGTCTCAACATACGTCTCTTTCTCACTGTGCACAACGCGATGTAAGTCAGAAGGAATCTGAGCGCCGGCAGCCTGCCTTGATCAGTGTAATTCCATTGCTTTTTATTAATTTTTGTTACAAAGCAGGAAGTTTGGTTAAGGTTCCTAATAACCAGTAGCTATGGATGAAACACAGTGGTAACAGAAGGTGAGTTATTCTTCCCCACATATTAAAATCTATGTTGTAGAAAGCTATGAAACATACACATGGCGTTTGCATCATGCACATGAAAAATATAAATTAAATTATTCATTGGATTTTGAAAGATAAAACTAGTCAGTAACTGTGATACTAAGATCATCGTGCACTAAAATCTTGACTGTCACATCTAATAAAATGTTATGTTTTTATCGAAATGGCCTTAAATGTAGTTGATCAAATTAGTCATTCTTTCAAAGGGTAACAAACTTGATAAAAATGTTCCAATATATCATCAGTTTTTTATGCTATTTTAATTTCCCTGCCAAACAGATACAGTTCTACTGCAGCTCAGTAGGAGCGTCAGTCAGCTTTTTTGTGTGTGTGTATCACATTAGCTGAAACCCATCCCAGTGTGCTTTACGGAATTCTTTGCACCTCCCCTGATTTTCCAGCACTGTAAAAACTCTGTTTTTACATGTCGACTCCATCACTTGCTTCTGAAGTTCATAAATCAGGTGTTTGTGTCATATTGAAAAGACATTGTTGCCTGTCAGCAAGTGTCAAACTGCAGTTTTGAAGAGCCAGGCAGTCTGTCAGTTGGGTGTCATTGGGGGATTTTAAAGCAATGCATGCTGTTTGGCACATGATTAGGGGTCAAATTCTAAGAGCAAGTTTATTTGGCTCTGTTTTCAAGATGTTCCAGAACTCTAATGGTGTTCACAGGTTTTCTTTTTACCATTTGCGAAGAGAAACAGTTAAGGATAACATATTGAGTCCTTAAACATGGTGCTGTGCAAATATCCTTACCAGGATACTTGCATTATACCTAAGACTAGGATGCACAGTAATTTTCAGACAAACATGTAACATGACCCAAAAATGAAGTGGCAAGTTACAGTATCAACTTCCTTCCTGTGTAGCCAGTACTACAGAAAACTAAAGCTTTAAATATTTTCTGTGTTCCATTTTTTATTTGTTTTTTTTAATGAATTAATGAAAATACACTACCAATGTACTGTAAATGAGATATATCAGGCCTCACACTAGACCTGTATATCCTGTTCCTATCCCCAGTCATCATGTGACTGCAGGCTCTTTGGTACTAGAGAGTAAGAGGAAATCTGCAAAGTGTCAGCCTGTCCCTGATGGGGATCCTGATTGTGGAATCATTGAGGAAGCCTGGCTTTTATATACAGAACTGTTCTTCCAGAATGACCATATTATAAAGCATAGAAGTGTCGTGATAAATCACATGTAAAGACTGCGTTATTTCTGGACCACGTCCATGGTCACTATGTCACGTGAACAAAAGAAAAGTTTACAAATGACAGAAGTGTTTTTTTTTGGGTTTGCTCATCTGGGTGATGGTAGTTTATCAGTCCAGGTATTCGGTGAATGTTGTTGAAGGATCCCAAATTGTCAGGCTACATCAGTGTGTGGTTAAGCAGTTCGTAAAGGTGAAAAGCAGCACGTTTACATCAAGCACAAGCTAAAGATGATTTTAGTATGTGTAATTTTAGTATCATTTGCCTGCTTTGTTTATTTAGATATTCTTATCATAAATATTTTAGCCTAAACTATAGTACATAAAAATATCCTTAATAAAAATACATAAAATATCCTAATATTATTATTATTATTATTATTATTTTTACTATAAGGTTATTACTTTCTGTAAAGCAAGGAAATGGGTAAACACCATAATTCTATTGCTATGATGAAAGTGATTACCCTTTCAGCATGATATATATGTAATAGTCTCTAACTTTGGACAGAGAGGCCTGTCTCTGATCTGATTTAGTGTCGGGGTCTGGCTGTGTTTCGCTGCTGTTGGTGTCAGCCCTTCCCCTGGTAAAGGATTATACTGCAGGTTCTGCGAGAGGGACAGGTATCTGCGCTTTCCCCCCGGAGCCCTCCCCTGTAGCAATGAAATCCATTGAATCGACCTCTGCTCAGCAGCCTCACTTTCCTATTTGCACATTTTTCATCGCGCTGTCATGTCAGATCACTCCAGCGCTGATGTTATCTCCCTACCTTTTTCCAGAAATGCCACTAAAAGCTTTGCCCTGGGTTTTGATGACGGATGACTTGCCAAATGAAATATTATCTTCCTGTGTTCCACCATTCATTTATCTCCTGCCTTGTGCTGATCCACTGGGGTCCTAGTTTTTCCCATTATCACTTTAAATCAGTAAGTGACTTTCAGAAGAAGCCAGGGCTGAATTGTAACTCGTTTTGTTTTTTTTTTGCTTCTGTTTTGTGGTACTTTGCTTATTAACTGGCATTAAGTGAAGCTACAAATGTATGTTCTGGAAATGGACCGAAATATAAAACAACTTAAAATAATTACATCTGGTTAGTTACACCATGTAGATTAATCTTTTCCTTAACCAGCTGGAACCATGTGATAGCAGTTAACGCTAATAACAAAGCTAACTTAAAAAAACATTCTGTCTTGCCCAGTAAAATCCTAAGGCCTTGAGCCAAATACTTCAGTTTATTTTTGTAATAATACGCAACAATTCTGAGTTATTTAATTATACGAAATGAGCCAGAATCTTGCAGTGATGTGTAAACAAGGCAAAATAATGGCCTAGTTTAGAAGATTTTTTTTCTCTGCATATGACATGGATTAAAATCCCCTAAATGAAATGAGCAAGTTTTAAGTGTTACATTGTGAGGATGTGACTGAGGATGAAAGAATTAACAGAGAAGAGGGAAAGTGTATGAAGTGGTGACAGAGGGTGACATACAGTAAGTGGGAACGAAGACGATTGAGTTGGCCAAGGAAGGAGCTGTTATATTCTGTTTAACCTTTTGCTTTTTAGAAGTTTTCCTAAACTTTTTTGGGTTTTGCCCATTTATTAATGGATCCCCACATTACCTGTACTGCAAGGATGCAATCCCCCCTTCTGGAGCTCACTTCTTAACAGCACTGTCTGGCAGTGACACCTGCTGGAGGCTGTGCTCATTACACCTCTCCTGAGCCTGAGACTGCACATGCTTCTCTGAACACAAGAAGTGGAGTTAGGGCTCATGGCCTTTAGAAAGGGAGGTCCTCTGAGCCTGCCAGAGTCTAAACTGGGAATACAAGCCACCAAAGTTTATGAATATACAGTGTCTCACACCCTCTCCCCGGCTTCAAAGAAATGATGGACACTGTGTCCAGAATCTTGAAATGTTACTCTATCCACATGGTGCAGGGCTGCCAAAAACTCTTACAGTGCCCTCAAGCACACAGTGAGGCCTGAAGCAATGATACCAGAGTATTGGTAAATTTATTTTTATCTCCCAGCATGCCTCTCTGTGATCAAAGGTAAAGTACCAGTCTCACTGCTGTTAGACTACTTTCAGTTCTACTCCCTTTACAAACGATGAATCTTCCCGTCATTCATGTTAGTTTTGCTGCAAATTGCTGTGGTTGTACACCTAACAGTGTAGAAAAGTTTCAGACTTTCCCATGTTTAATCTTTTCCTTTTTTTCTGACAGCTTGTTACATGTTTCATAAAGGCATAGAAATGTTAACCTCTAATCAAGAACAATTAATGTCAGTGTGAAAATATTTCTGTTTCAAAATTTTAAAATGACAAAAGTTTGTGATCAGTAGAAAATGTTAAATGAATAGCAATAATGTGTGGAATATTTTATATGCACATATTGAAAGCTTCATTACTTTGAATCAAGTGTTTTTACTACCACAGTGACTTTAAAGTACAAAAACAATTGTAGTAACACTGATAATAGTAATAGTAGCAGTAACGATAAGAGAAAAATACTGCTTAACACCAGACTGTGAAATTCCTTTCCTACAAAAAAAGAAAGATGTAACCACACCTTCCATAAAATAAGTAACTGAGAACTTGGTCTTCTTTAAGTTAATATTTTATAAACCATTTTCCTTTGGAAAGGTGAGGCTCCTTTCCCTTGAAATGTTAGTTCTTAAATTAATATCAGTCAGGATGCCATTTCAGAGATAGGATCTCAAACAGGTTTTAGTAAGGCTGTAATAAAAATGCATTATTTAAACCCTTTCTGATTGTTTCTAGATGGTTGAATTAAAAATGCCTTTTTAAAATGCTCGGTACCTAATGTATCTCTCAACACCTAGGAAAGTACAGTAAACAGATTTACACATTTTATTTGTAATTCTTGTAAGTGTGACCCATGCATGCTATCATTTAAGCTGTTCACTATAACAAAGGGTTAACAGTTGGGAATATGTACAGTAGCTAGGAATCTACTGTAGTTTTAGGTATAATTTAAAACTATAAGATCAAGACATTAGTCTGGAGGATTATAATAAAGTTCTCTCTCCCTTAGGTTTGCTGCTTGTTCCCATGACCTTCTGTTGTACTTATATGTCCTTTAGATTGGCAGTTAACGATAGTTTCAGAATTTAAAAAGTAACTATTTATATGAGTGTGTTTTAAGTACTACTATATGTACTTAAACTTGCATATGAATAGTTCCGTTTATGTGAATAAAACAGATAAATATTGAACAAAATTATTCTTATATATCCAGTTATTTTCCAGTGTTTTGTTTTGTTACTGCAAACAACATTTTGAATTTGAGGTTGTTCCTAATTTTATAAAGTGGCTTTAATGGGTAAGCACTTTGTAGAATCAGTTAATAATGCGACACGGTGTATGTACAACTAGAGTAATACTTGGTAATTAGGTTTAAAATACACAATTTTTAAAATAACTGAAAACTGGTGCATTGGTTATACCAAAATGCCTTTAAAATATTCAGTTTGAGTTAAATTCATCTATTAATAATACCGGGTTAGTCAAAACATTGTCGACAAGTATAAATGCCAGTTATTTTACTAAAGTTTTGTTTTCTTCTCCACGGATGGCGAAGGATTGTAAGGTAACTGTTAGAAACTTTGAAATGTATGCCTTTGTTTGAAACCTTTTTTGTCACAGTAACCCATGTAATTAATTTGTAATAACTGTCAAAGTTGTCGACAGCATTTTGACTAACCCTGTATTTGATTATTTTAGCTGGATTTTGCTCCAGCAATGTTAAAGTACAGTACAGCTGATTAGACTGGGGTTCCATGCCCTCGGCACAGGGGAAGACTGCTGGGGGAGACCCACAGAGCAGCGCTGTGCTCTCAGTGCAGATGTGAAGAAGGAGAGGGCGGGCCTCTCTGTCCAGAACTGCCAGGGAGTGAGATTCATCTACGCACTCGTGTGTGTGTTGTGTGCCACACTGTCAGATGCTTTAGTTGAAAAACACACTGTGACAGTGAGACACAAAGTTTTATTGTTCACTTTGTTGTCTACTTTAGATTTGTCAATGAAAGTGGAAAAAATGAATTCATGAATTACATTTCATCTTTCTTCATCCCCTTTTAAGCATAAAAAAGGGTTAATTAAATTTCTTTTGAAACCAAATCACAGAAATGTTTTTTTCTGTTTGTTTTCTGTTGGGGAGAGGGGGCAGAGTGGAGTCACTCAGATTTAATATCATTTGTGTTTTTGTTTTCCTGTCATTAGTATTGTTTTCTGACATCTACTGAATGAGTCTGGGGGGGGGACGACAAAAGTGTTTGGAGGTTATATTTAGGATATGAGGACTATTTGCTAAAAATAAATGGTTCCAAATGAGATAATTGAACTATTTTTACAACAAAGTTCCTCCTTTTATTTTAAGGACACAAACAATTCCATGTTAATTGATGCCCTATTCCCCTTTGCTGAGCCACACTTTTTAGCTCTTGGGGTTAAACTGTCACCTGAAACCGACACATTGAATTAAAGGCTTAAATAGCTAACTACTGTATTATCATTACAATAGTATTTTTATATTGCGGAAAGCTTGCTGCATGTTGTGTGTGAATTTTTGTAGCCGTCCCAGGAAGCAATAGATGAACTATGAGGGGAAAAACAGAAAACGTGGTGATATTAAAGCAGCAGAAAGAGTGTTACTTTCTGGCATCACCATATAATTCAGGAACCATTTCTCAGCTCTGTCAAAACAAGCTGGAGACAAGGGACAGTCCAGGCCAAGACGAGCCAGTCTTCCTCATGCCAGTCAGCACCGCCCACATACTGTAATGCCTGCTGATTTCCTTGGGGGAATTAATTTCTGTCATTGAACAATTTTTTTTTTTTAATCTGTAAAAATATGCAATGTCCTTCATTATAAGGAACGCTAATAAATGTACTGCATGTAAAATGATTGCATTTGTCTCAGTTTAAAATCTAAGATTCTCAGCATTACAGAGAAAAATAACAACTTTGTGGCATTTGCCAGAGCCTTCATCCCAAAAGGCAATTAAGTTAATCTTTTTCAGTGGACATTGACTTAACCAATGTTAAAGTGGGGACATTTTGTTTCTAACAGGAGTGGCGTTAACAGGAGCATTGCTGGTTTCAGGTCAGCCTCATCAATAAAGTAAAACATGACCTAAGAGTCAAGAGAATATATTCAGTAGAATTGTAATTTTTTTCTGATACAACAAAATACGTATGTGCTCCCCTTCCCCAGTGATAGTTCTTTTACTTGGTTTTTGTTACTTTGTTTTGTCCATCCAAATGAAAGTCAAGTAAATTGCTGCCATTCAATTACTAATGTTCTCGTAGCACGTCGTGTTGCTTCATGTGTTCAGTACACTTTTTATCTGTATGCCAATGTGTTAAACAGAGCATGTTTGGAAGATTTGGGCTGGTGTGGTTTTGAAAACAAACTATATTGTTTCCCACACCTGTAGCCTCTCAGTACGCGGCTACATCCTACAGTAGCTGTTTCATATTGCATGTAAGCACTGAGAATGTGTAGGGTCCCTGCATCGCTGTTTAGGATCCACACTACTGTACCTACTGTATGTGAACTTACAGTTTCCTTTTTTTATGGGGGCAAGACTGGTGTTCCACTTGTGTTACTGTGCTTACCTTTATTCAGTTATATTGGATTATTTCAATTGTAGTCTTTTCTAAATACACTCATCATAAAATACAGTAAACACTAAACGTCTCCCTGGATAACAGCCGAGCAAATGCATACAATATACAGCAATCATGTTCTACATAGCTGAACAAATTACAAATGCATGCTATTTCATGGAAACATCTTATTTGCGGCTGATTTGCAATAGCATCTCTGTCCAAATGATATCATGTCATGTCATCCGCCAAATCACTTTATACCATACATTGTCGCAGGAAGCTGGAGCCTACCTGGCAAGCAACGAGCGCAAGTCATTGTACACCCTGGACAGGACGCCAGTCCATCGCAGGGCCAGTGCAAGCCAGTCACACATGGGGACAGTTGGGAGGGCACGGTAAAGGCCGAGGGGGGAAATTAGCCTGGACACCGGGATAACTCCCTACTCTTATCGAGAATGACCACCGAGAGTCAGGACCCCGGTTTAACGTCTCATCCGAAAGACGGCTGTCCAAATTATATCTCAGATTATTTAACAAATTATTATTTGACTAATAGTAACAGGGCAGATTGACCTATTCAGTCATCATGCCTCCGTATAGTAAATTGTACACAAAAGAGCAGAAATACGGGCTTTAAGAACATTAACCCTTTCTCTTTCCCATGACCTCGAGTGTGAAATGCAGAGTGAAAATCAGTCCTAATTAAGTCCTAAAGAGTGAAGAAACATATTGGAAAGTACACAAAAAACAGATAGGCAAAACCAGTAATTACATATGTTTCAGTGCTGGCCAGAAATAGAAGATCTCTAAATTCTGCATCAGCTCTTAAATATTGGTGCCAGTAAAGCACATTAAAAATGTGCTTTTAAACTCGCTGTATACTCTTCATTATACCAGTTTTTACTGCAAAGTGTCTCGAGGTGATACATCGTAAAAGGCACTATTTATTATTATTATTATTATTATTATTATTATTATTATCGTTGTTGTTGTTATTGCGCTACAAAATACCTTCATTCCCTATGTTCTTCTTAATGAGAAATTCTGCATTTCCCTCCAGAAGTGATGTCTGGGTTTGTAAGTTATTTTATCGGCATTTAACCGCAGCTTCGAAATCGTATCTGTTGTCAAAAGTGAAAGCGGCGCTCAGTGTTTTTCTTCTGAAGCCGTTTAAAATCAGTGATCAGAGACACTGCATTTAACTGACCGATTTTCAGCAATTTTGTGTACTGTATATTGAAAAGGTGACATTGTATTGAAAATGTTTGGAACGACTTGCGCTGCTGATAAATCAATAGGGCTGGTGTTCTCCGGATAGCGCTATTGGCATTTCTTAACAAGTAACAGGTTTAACTAGAATGTACGAAAGAGAAACATTGAGCAATCAGCAATCATTTGGAATCATTTAGAAAATGTACAGCGAGATCCTGTAAGTATGACAGGTTGCCTTCCTGTGCTTTAGGCTCTTTGTTCTATATTTTCATCAGGCAGTAAAGATGCCACATTAAAAGTTGTGTTTCGGCAAATACGGAAATCTCGGAAACTTAGTTTTCAATGGCGTTGAGAACTAAAGTAAACGCAGACAGTGCCGTCGCAGTTATTGGCTGCTCTTATTTTTAACGTTAATACTGTATACAAGTTGGGTCATTTCTGTCGATTTTGTTGACATTGATCGTTTCGTCCGCCTGTTATCTTCGGATTTTCGTAACTTCGGGTGGTTATTATTGTTAGGAATAATTTCTTATGTTCTTTTGTTGTTCTGATGTTCATGGTGCTAACAAGTGTAAACGTCCTTTCACTAAAGTCATTGTATTTCTGCGCAAGCGACGGTCCGCACAAACTGAAAATACACAACTTTACATCTGAAAACCGTGTATTTGTATGAAATTAATAAGTAATATATTTATAGAAGAACAATACAAGGAAACATATTTCTCAGCATTACATAATGTTTCATACATCGCTTTTCTGCAACAAGTGGGCGAGACCTGCCTACCGTTCTGGATGCATCAGTAAATACGATAGTTGAAGTTACTGTATAAAGCAGGCGTCTCTGTGAATACCACACCATGTGCTCTCCTTTTCCCCCTTTAACTGTCAGTGGTCCTGAGTTACCAATTCAAATCTTCATATATTTACTACTTTGTTGTTTTTTTTTAAAGTCCATCTTAAGTTGAAAGATCTTAATCGGTGCATGAACACGTAAGAGTATCAATAATTGAAAATTAACTGAATACATGAGAGTTATATATATATATTATCACATGGTAGAAATAATAATGTCCCGAGTAGGTCCTTCGAGAATGGTATCGTTTTCAGAATACAATGCCAACCAGCAATGCCATTAAGACAACACACACTGCAGCTGCTGCTGAGCTCGCAGTGCCAGTGCGGAAACCACCAGAACGGGACAAAACAGAAAATCGGTGTCACACCAGCGGGTCTCTGCCCTGCTGTCTCTCAATTAAAAGACAATTTATTAAAACAGAAAAGTCCGACTTACCCGTGCACGAGTGCAGAGGCTTGGGTCTGACAATGAGAGAGGGGCACATGGAGTACAGGGAAAGTTTTTCGAAGTAATCGCAAGTCTCTTTGGAGAGAATCTCGTCAATCATGAAGGTCTTGTAGCGCCGCCTGGCTGCTTTGAGCTGTCCGGGAGACGAGAGTCTTAACTCGGCTTGGCAGTGCATGATCGCCCGCTGTACAGGACCGGTGCTCTCCTCACAGAATGTTATTGGAAAAAAAACTGAACAAGTAGATCTGAAATTAACATGTACGGAAAACTGAAAGAAAACAAAATCAGACGTGTGCGTTAAAAGCGGTTTCCAATAATCGTTTCTGTGTTGGTAGTATTCTTCGGAGACACCGCTTGCTCCTTGGTGTCTCAACGTGTTCAGCGCGTACCGCAAGTCGTTATTAATGAACTGAGCACCAAGTGCCCCGGAGCCTCTGCTATATAAACGACCCGCTGATATACATCTCCAGTTCCATCTCAGGACACTGCAGCTGTCAATCAGAGAGCCTCCCTCGCTCGTGCGCGTGTTGCTAGGGGAATCGGCCTGACGCCGGCCGAGCGCTCCCCTTCCTACCAAATAAAGTGAAGTTCGCTTCGGGAAGGAGCCGGAAACGGGAAAACTGCTGTTGATTCAGGCAGCGAGTAGTCTATCAACGCCTTAATGCGTGGAGGAGGAGGAGGAGGATGATGATGATGATGATTTGTAGCAATAAGAAGCAGCAGAGAAGGGAGAATGAGTCGCATCGTTCATTACAAGTAATTTGCCTCTTTTTCTAGCATTGCATTTTTTGTGGGTCATGTTTTTGTTTACATTGTGCTCGTTAGTCATTTGCACTGGTTTATTTTTCTACATGCAAGGTGATGTGTTCGCTTGCCCTTTTGAACTTTATTGATACTGTAACACCATGTAATGGCGCAGTGAAACTTTTTTAATCCGTTATTTTTACTAATATTGATTTCGATGTTCTTATTTTACTATTCAAATCTTACCAATAATACGTTCAGACTACAGCCTTAAGTGCCTGTCTTGAGATCTGCTGAGTGAAATGCAGTTTTCCATAGCAATTTGTCGATTTTTAGATATTTTTCAATGGCCTTAAAAATATTTTTTTACAGGTGTTTCTCTGGGGTTTTTCCTCTTTTAAAAAATCTGTATTATGTGCTCTAATTGTGTTTTGTCTTCATACAACACCCCGATATTACCTGGATTATTAATTAGAACATACTGTAACTATCTAAACACTTCCTGAGGCGAAAGACGAGCTGTCCTCCAGATTTAAACTGTAACACTTCAGTGGTCATTGGAAACAGCAAACTGTTTATTCTGTTACAATTTTCTAAAAATGTCTCATGTAGATTTTAGACAGGTTTTTTTACCATGGCATTATTGGGAATGTACTGTATTGTATGTATACGCACGTTTTCCTGCATTAGTCTGTAAACTCGTAACCTCAGTCGTTGTCCCAGCCTGCATCTTATCTCCGCCTCCCCGCCCGGTGGAAGAAGCTTCTCGGGGTTCCCAAAAAAAACTTTATACATGTTTTCCACCAACCCCACATTAGCCCACCGGATTTGAATGCATTGAACGGCGACAATAGACACGCGTTATTCAATATTTGCGACTAAGTCTTAACAAGTAGGCCTGTTGATCGCAGGGCTGTGTAAAACCTTCGGCCGTGCGCTGTGTCACTTGTGGGTGCGCTCGTCCGTTCGCCCTTTTAATACGATCGCTTGACAGTAAACTTCGTTTTCTCAGCTTCATTCACCTGAAGGGAATTCTTTTCCCTTTTCACAGTAACCTTGCTTCGAATCTTTTTTTTTAGTATTGCGCTTTACACTTATTCATGATTCCAGTCGCATTCCGTCAAGATGCAGAGAGTGCGTTTCATAGGTCTGAACAGGGCAGAGGTCCGTGCGTGTCTGTCCCATGTTGAAGCCTTCAGTCCTCTCCGCGCCTCCTCCCCATCCGTTGCTTTTATGGTTAATTACTGTGTTTTTCATTCGTTTTCAAGATTAACTTGTAGCGTCTGAAGTTCCCTTGTGCTTGCAGTTCTGTAACAGAATAACCCTCTAAAAATAAGGTTCTTGCGTGCCTGTATTTTTTTCTGTTTAAGTGATTTTTTTTAATTCCGCGGTTATTAAATAATCAGTCTGATTTACGAGTAATCAATCAATACTTATTGTTTTTGTTTAAAGCTTTGAAGAGCGTCTCTTAAACGCAGTTCTGATTTACATTATACATTTGCTTCCACTTATACTGTACACGAAAATTAACGAAACAGCAGGTAACACTGAGCTATTACTAATAGGTTCAACATATTTTTCAATTCTTAAACCATATTTCAAAATAAATAAAATATTATCATCAAGACTGAAGGAAGGTAGCTGAAATATTTAAATCGTTTTAATGTTGTTCATATTTTTCAGTCCCTCTCTCAGTAAAATAAAAACAAAATACAGCCAAAGGTTAGAAGAGAGAACGATCTGCAGTGATAGTAGTAATAATAAAGGTTCTTTTAGGTGAATGCAGCTCATTTGCTTGTATTGTCTAAGATTTGGTGTGAATGAATGAGGCGCAAAGACTGTCAGTGCTGGCCTGAGCGGAGCGGGAAAGGTTTAATCTCGGGTTTGTAATGAATTTAAACATGGCTGTATTCCCGTTCCCGGGAATATAAGAACAGTATTCATCTATAACAAATACAAAAAAAAAAGTGTTTGTCAACGACAAGCCTTCAGAAAGGATGGGTGGACAGCGATCAGAGGCGCCAGCGGCGCTAGGCAGTTCGTTTCTTTTAATATTACACACGGTGCATGTAACACTGACGCCCGGGTTTTTAAACTTTCGAGTATACGGGTTACTGTGTTTGCCTGCTGCCAGAAATTTACATCATCTATTTTTAGTCTGCACCCATATGTACTGTAAGTTCATTTTAACCCTGTAATTAAAGCGCTCGGTTTACTACTGTCAGGTCTATCAGATTTACGACAATGTAATTTATGGTTAACACAGCATACCTGTTCGATTTCGAAACAGTAATAAAGCTTTTATTTTGTGCAGATTTATTGTTGGAGTGTTATTCCAGCAGTCTCCTTAAAAGCACACTACGAACTTCGTTTTGACTTATTAGAAATATATGTTTTAATCACATTTAGTTATTTAGTTTGTTGATATATGTATTATTATTTATCTCTTTATATAACCGCATGCATCGGTGTAATACGGACATCAGAGATCATTTACAATCATGAGGAAATTATACGATTTAATTTCGATCTTTTAAACCTCTCAGAGAACGTTGCAAAGACAATTAAAGAAAATAGAAATTTTGAAATATTGTCACTTAGATTGAGGAAACGTAATTGTAATCTTTAAATCTGCGATGTAAAATGAGAGGGAATAACAAGAGAATAACCCCCCAAAAAGGAAATGATTGTTGACATTTTAGGAATATCTGAAAAAACAAATGTTCAATTCCAATTATTATAAACATAAAGGTACAGAATATAACACATTGCATTTTCCAAAAAAGGCTGTGATACGTAGTGTGAATGTAACATTACATCATGTTTTGGATATAAAACTTGGGTACTTTAAAATATGTTTATTTATTGCATAAGATCGTTGGATTG
Source organism: Lepisosteus oculatus (assembly GCF_040954835.1). Taxonomy (NCBI): domain Eukaryota; kingdom Metazoa; phylum Chordata; class Actinopteri; order Semionotiformes; family Lepisosteidae; genus Lepisosteus; species Lepisosteus oculatus. The sequence continues at coordinate 13,583,862 of NC_090718.1, forward strand.
TCCACTACTGATTTGTAAATTTATCTCATTGCATTTTCTGTGGTGCTTGAAGGCACTTTAATAAATCTTGTGTTTTTGTCTCGCTTAGTACAGAACATCATGGCAAGCCCACCCATACTTTTGCTCTTCGTTGTTTTTTTTCCTGAAATTTTAGTTCATATCCCAGTGTCCTTCACTGTTATCAGTGTAGAATGTATCATTGTGATCCAATATGGTGAAATCGCACTAGAATGAGCCCAGTGGAAGTACATTATCATGTGCCGTGTGCATGTCCCACAACATCAGTTCTTCTCATCAGCAGTTAAAGAGCTCTTGGGTTTTCCTTCTATGTGTGATCTTCATTATTAGCTCCTTGCTTACATCTGTCCATTACCAGAAACAGATCATTATTGATGATTGATGAAGGTCACAGCTGATCCTGAAAAAACAGAGTGCAAGTTGGGCCTCCATGCATTGGGCAGGATGCCAGTCTATCACGAGGACAATTTCGTGACACTGACTAACTTGTCTCTGGGAGGTGGGAGGAATCCTGAACACCTGGACAACATCGAAATGAACCCAAAGATGGGAGAACATGCAAACTCCACACAGAAGGTGCCTTAGTTTAGATTCAAACCCAGGACCCAAGAGCTATGAGGCAGTGGTAGCTGCTATACTTTTTATTATTTTAAATACATATTTGTATAAGTAATAGGTGTATTTCATTTTAAGCTGGTGCTAATTTTGACAGTAACTCTTTAAACCTGCATGACTCCAGTCGCTACCTTCCAATTGCTGTGCAATTGCACTGATCATTTCTTTATGGAAACAGTTTATTGTGTTACCCATAAATGTGCTATGAAATTTCCTAACTGCAATACAGTGATAATTTTGTAATGAACCACATATTTGTATAATACACTTGTTGTAGTCAGTACCATATAAAACAAAACAAAAATTGTTTTGCAATTTACTGTACCTTCAACATTGTAATAGTTTGAGGTAATTTCTTCCAAAGGGTGGGACGGCCCCTGCTCTGTTACACTGTTACAACATGACACGTTTCCATACAGTATATATACACCCATTACATTTTTATTAAAGAAATAATATAATATAAAACATCTTTGCCAGGAGGTATCAGTAATGAACAAGGAAATAAAATGGAGGATAAGGAATAAGAGAACTTGTGCCCCATGTGTACAATTGTGTCATTGTTACAATGTCCATCTTTTAGCTGCACATTTTGAAAAAGTATTTGCAGAGAAATTAAAAAAATACTGTTTAATTGTTTCACTCGACATCTTGGTGAAATGGCATATGGTATTATAAGATTCATGCTGATATGTAGAGCCATAAAAATCAAACTAGGCCAATCCTAGCTTTGTGCAAAGAGGCATTTGTAAGTGAAGTCCTGAATGAGCGAGGAAGTGACAATAAGTGCAGTTGATCCAGTAACACTTGTACAATAGGTTTTAAAATCAGAACTAAATAATAGACTCCATTTTAAAAGATTGAAGAAGCCAAGTCCAGAATCCAGAAGCTAAGTCCAAAGCTGTCAGTAAACCCTATTTGTGAGGTTATGGGTTGTTGGTTGAGTTGTATTTTTAACATTAAATTTCAGTATGTTATTAAAGAGCTCCTTCATGCGCCTCAGTCCAAATTTATACAAGTAAGATACTAATATAATGCACATGTCAGAATGTTGCAGTATTCCACAACTTTTATAGATAATTAAGGTGTTAAAACAAATCACTCTCTAACAATATTATATTTATTTGAAATAATAAATTGGGCTATTGGGAATTTTTTGCTTAATGGAGGTGAATGCCTGAGTACTGTCACAAACAAGAAATATTAACACACAGATGTTTCAGTATGAACATATACTGCAGAAAGCATTCAGCTCCCTCCACTTTTTCCACACTTTGTGGTGTTGTAGATTTATTTCAAAATGGATCGAATTGATTCTTTTTTGCCATCAACACACAATACCCCATAATGACAAAGTGAAAACACGTTTTTAGGAATTTTTGCAAATTTATTAAATATAAAAAAAAACTGAAATTTATCATTTACCTAAGTATTCAGACCCTTTATTCAGTACTTTGTAAGACCGCCTTTAGCAGCGATTACAGCTTAATGTCTGGTGCATAGAGGTGGACTGAACATTTACTGAACATATACTGAACATTTTCAAAACAATTAATAATTGACTGTTTTAAGTTATCCTTCTTTTTAAACTGTAGTAATACATGTTTTGGGAACTTCATTATCAGAACTATGGATTCCCCACCTGAGGAACTTGCACAGTGTGAGGCATCAGCCTCCTGATCCTTAAGCTTCTTTGCATTGGAAATATGAGATAGAGTTGAAAAACATGCATTGCCTTTTCTTTGCCAGTTCACAACAGACTTAATTTTGCTGAACTTTTTACCAATTATGTTCTTTGCTTCCCTGCCATAGTTTACAACATTAAAAAAATGGTGTCTATATAAACATCAATATATTTTTCATAAGTTGCGTCTTTCTGTACAGTAACATCTTTTAGCTTGATTTGCAAATGTTGATGTGTCCTTGAACAACTTTTATAATTGCAAATAAAATGTCTTCTTGATGTGGAAGATCTTTTCTCTATACTTTGTCAGTTTCCCCTTTTCTCATTCAGTTTGATCAAAGACAGGTTAAAAACATCTCAGGGGGAAATTCTTGTGGATGTAAATTATAAACATGGATATGTGCCTTGATATTCATGCCTGGGAAAAGGATAAGTGAGATGGCAATATTTAAATGACAAATTTGCAATGGAAATGAAAAGGTTTGAAGCAGTTGCCTTCATTGTTTTCAGAGGCAGTGAAGACATCTGTGAGGCTGCAGTATCTGGGGCTGGCACTGGAGCCCCTGAAATCCGAGCTGCGGGACGCAGGGTCCCCGGTTCCTGGTGAAGATCACCTCCACTGCCGGCGCTCTCAGGAATCTCTTCTATAAAAGTCCACTGGAGTGAGCACAGGACGCTGTAATCCCCTCTCTCTGGGCCCCCCGACGCCAGCCAGATTAACCCATTAAAACAGTTATGCTAGACCCTGTGTTTAATGACGGCCTTCCCAGCACTGTCCTGCAGTGGGGGGGCTGTTCTTCACCAAAGCCCTTTCCAAGCATCGAAAATATGTCAAGCTTCTGTGTGTGTTTGCACACTCTCTGCAGTATCATACTGTAAGTGGATTGTCCGCTAACATACACATTACGTGTATTTATGTTGTACTGGTACGGATCTATTTATTAACCTATTTTGTATTGGGTGTGCATGTTAGTATAGAATTGGGACACATTAATAAGCCACTTTTTCAAGTGAATTTATTTCACATTCCATAGGATGTCACCACCTCCCTCTCTTTCAGGTGTTTAGTAAAATAAATGAAACATGCTCACCAACATGTTCTCTTCAGCAATTGTATCCTCTCCACATAATTGCAATATATCTTTCAGCATATGCAGTATATATTTAATGACAGCTTCAACACATTATCTCAAAATGAAAGGCTGTTATAGTGAGATACTATGTGGGTTAGATAAGCAGCCTGAGGGTGACTATTTTATACAAATGTTTTTAACAAGGATATATCTTTTAACCTTACTGAGCTTACCCTTTTCCCCATCCATTTTATATTGTAAGCTTTACTTTGTAAAATCTACTTTGCGTGTAAACTAATTTGAAACTTTATACATTACATATTAGAACATGTTATATTTATATCGTGAACTTCATTTATTTGACACAGCTAGGATCCACAGTATAGTTTCCCTACTTCCCGAAGTACAGCATGCTGAAAGAGCTTCAAACTGAAATCTCGAAGGGTGGGTTGTGGCGCCATCTGCAGACAGCTGGAGCAGTAGGGGCGAGAGGTGCTGCAGCTCGGCTCTGACCCGCCTTGCCATGCAGCAGTCATCGTTGCCAGCAGAGGGCATGCTTTGTGCGTAGAGGTTTTGTTGAAAGCGCGTCTATTGACAGGTTATAAACATATTTACTGTATGGCGTGTAAATAATTCACACATTTTGCTTTCTAAAGCCGACAACAGTTTCCTTCACTTACTCCAGCAGCTTGCAAGGCTACTTACCTAAAGCAGTACCGTGACGTTTGACTCTTAAGGCGCATCGTAACTATGGCGAACAGGTTTAATCTGCGAATTGTTACTTATTATCGTTTTGTGTTGTCACACGTTTAAGCGGCCGCGTCGTGAATTAAACAGTATTGTAAATGATCCCTCCGCCGCAGAGCTCTCTGCGCGCCCGTGTTCCCTCAGCACGGTGCGCAGCCTGGCTGTCCTGTGTGTCGGCATCCCGTGTGCTGCAGGAGCCGCTGGCCGTGGTGCTGAAGGCAGCGCGTCTGCTGCATGGGGAATGTAGGTTTTGCTCATTTCAAACACATTTCAATAATTAGGGAGGAGATTCTTTAGGAGTAAATGTTAAAAATGAGGATCTCTTTGCATTAAAATATTCTGACAGTGTTATAGCTGGGCATGTACTAGACTCCTGAAAACTGGCGATTTGTCAACTTCTAAACCTCTTTAAGCTTCAAGGTTTATAGTTCTGCACTGTTATTTTTTGTTTTTTTTTACAATTTAAACATCTGCAATTTCAAGAAATAAACAACAGTTTTACGTTTTAGGGTCTGTACTGGAATGCCAGTCCAAGCTCCTATTTTAGAAAAAAAATATACCAGTAAAGCATCATGTGACTGAGACGCATCCAGTCGGTTGAAGTTGGTTCTATGGAAGTGGCACCACTTTCAGAAAGGTAAATTCATTTTTTTTGTTTTAATAGCATAAAGAACAGGTTTTGGTTTCAGTAATAAAATGCACTGTTAGATCATTGCGGTTTGCATTCTAACTTTATACATTTTTTAAAATTTGGGTATCCAATGTGCACACACACAATTGTACAATCATACAGTATATATATATAGATCTACAGGGTTATAGATCTGTGTTATTTACTTACATTACATGGTACGACAGTTGATATTTGTGACTTCATTATCGGCACACACCTGTGACGACAGCCGTCCACCACTGAAGGCACCACTGCTGGCTGGAGCCTGCAGGATGTGGCCATGGCCTGGCAATGCAGACAGGAAGACAGCCGGTAGTGACCCAGGGGGAGGTGCTCCTTTAGAGACTGCAGCATCTCTGAGCTAGATCTAGCTAGACAGATTTGATACCAGGGTTCTCCATGACTGTGCACCCTGGAAAGCAGCGTGCGCTAGCATCTACTGCCTGCTGTGGGGAAGCATTAAGGACAGGGTTACACCTGCATTTATTAAGATGTGGTTCATATGGAATATGAAATGTTCAGCTGTAGAGAAATCTGATTTAAAAGCTGTTTAAATGTGAAAGTCTGCATACATTCGAGTTGATGTTTTTATTGGCAAAAACATCTCACTGACAAGAATTCAGGTATATTTCAAAATCTTTGCCATCATAACACGATCTTCTGACTCTCAAACACAGTAGAGCAGTGGTTCTCAAGCTGTGGTACGCGTAGTGCCGCCAGCTTTGTTGTGTGCGCTGAAAAATCGGGACGGTTTTCATATTTTCTATTTTAATACGTGTCGAATACGCAGCCTACGTACTGCGATACAGTGCGCGCTAATACTTCAGTGGACACAAGAGATACTCTGTAATTCTATACCACTCTATAGGAATGCGTGCTACGGACGAAGTGACCAATTGTATTTAAAAAAAAAGATCTCCAGCAAATAGGGAGGTAGGAGAATGTGTGTGATTTTGGAACAATGCCAATGTTGTAAAAACAGGAATGCATAGAAATACGTGCTACTAACGCTTGTAATCTTGTGAGCACAGGAAAGCGTGATAGATAACGGAAAAATATTTAAGAACTGTTCTAAGGTAATTCGAGAAAAATACACAGAGCGTCTCTGTGTTTCGCTCCCATGCACATGAAATATAAACTTAAAATAAATACGGAAATAAAAACGGAAATGGGGAAAAATGCAAGCTTGCGGATTGCTAAAGCAGGTAAGCCCCCACACTATTTTTGAAGAACCTTATTTACCATTGGCAAAAGAGCTGACACGTATTATGTGTGGAGAAAAAGCTGCTAAACAGCTCGACCTGCTGCCTCCCCGAAAGACACGGTTATTCATAGAATTATTGAAATGATATAAAAAATACGCTGATAGAGCGCGTTAAGATGAGCAGATGTTTTTCACTGCAATTAGCTGAGTCTGTAGTCACTTTGGCCAATTCACTCGTTTACGTTAGATACGAGTTTGAGGGTACGTCCCATGAGGACTTTCCGTTCTGTAAGCCGCTACCAACAGGAACTACAGGAGAGCACATATTTCAGCTTCTGAATGAATTTATCAAAGAGAATGGCCTCGAATGGATAAAATGTTTTTTTTGGATTAGGGGTGGTACTTGGTCCAAAACGTTCGAGAACCACTGCAGTAGACTATACAGAATTAAGTTATTTACACAAACAGCAGTACAAATGCATATTTTCTTCTAGTTTACCAAAATGGATTTATTGGGTTCAGATGGAGTAAATTATGATAAACACATTCTGTTCTTATTGCCCTATAACTATCTTTCAGGTTAGATAAAAGGTTAACAGTGCATGCACCCTTCAAGTCTGGAAAACACTGGGATAGGCAAGCTGGTTTTTGTGCTTATGTGTCAGGAAAGGTTAAGAGACAAAGGAAATGTTTTAAAATAAAACTATATTCACAACCAGCAGTGAAAACAGACTTGATGGATGATGTTTTGAAGGTTAATACCTTTTGGGCTGTTGAACAGCAAAATCCATAAACATCAACAACTGTGGGTATCTGTGGTCTTTTGCACTTAAAATACTAAACATTTACGAAAGCCTGATGTTGTTTCACTTTGAGTTCAGTTCTACTCTCTTATAAACCCCCAATAGCTGACCGATAGTAAAGATGCTGGATATCACTTGTATTTTGTAATATGTTGGTATACAGAATAACAAAAAAACATGTTTACCTACCTTTTACTTACTTATAACCAACATCCACTTTAGGCTCCCTTTTCACAATAAAAATATATGAGAAGGTATTTTCTATTTTTTTAAGACAAAGTATGAAAACAACTTTATGGCTTTTAAGAAAGTTTTGATGTTGAGTATTGAAATGCTCCTTTCATCATGTGTCTATAATAATGAAGTTTGTTTGCCAGCAAACAAAACAAAAATGAGAAAGTAAAGTTTTTTTTTTTTTGAAGGGTATACAAAAATGTAGCTTCTCATATATTAAATACAAGGATAAAAAGGCCTGCATCAAGGGCAGTAATTCTTGTCCTGGAAAGACAGTCTAGTAGATTTTACCGGTTAGCCTCTCCAGTTATGTCACCTTTGCTGCTCTAATGTGTACTAAAGCTCACTTGCCATTTACCACGTCCCCCAGAAGTCAGATACCTCTGCTGTGCCCACCCGTGCCAACATTCACAAGTTTTATCGTCTTCACACATGAAAAAAAGTTATTCTCTTGTTTTCAGGCACAACGAATGGGTTCTTTTTTATAGTAGGAGCTTGATGTAACACCAAGATACGATGAGGAACCACTGGTACATTTCAAAGAATCGACTGATGAACATTACTGCTGCCTCCACTTTCTTTTCATGTAAATCATTAGCTAAATTTTAGATTATTTCATACTAAAAACAAGGATAGTTTTTAGCTTTTCTGTTCTGCTTTTAAAAAAAGAGTCAAAAGGTTTGCACACAAGCACTGTGCTCAGAAGTGTTCCTGAAATTTCTACCATTTTCAAGGCTTTTTTTGATTACCTACTGTATTTATTAAAACAACACCGTGTCCCCCGCAGTCTGTGATGCTCTATGTATAGTGAACACAAATCACAACAGAAACGTATTGAAATGTAAAATTGCATGTACTGTAAATACCTGAGTTTTTACACAATGCACAAAAATGTGTTTTTTGGCAGCAAAAGACAGTACAAAAAAAGTTTTAATATCACAACCAGAAATATACCTTGTTTCAGTCTCTGTTGGTCATTTGCATCATATTTACAGACAAGAAACCATGTACAGTTCTTAAACTTTTTTAGTGTCTTATTTTGTGATGTTTCAGGTCCTTTGAAAAAAGAAACTGACCTATTTGTATCTCATAAAAAAAACAATAAAAAATTCAGTATAAAATATGCCTGTCTGTTATTAGTGACCTTTATGTTACTGACTGCATATATGAGCCAGTCCTGAGTATATATGTGATTATTATCTCTGTACATGTCACAATAAATCCCAAAGAACACCAGTATCAGCATTACTGGTGAATACAGACCCATTATCAAATTAAATCAATGTTCAATATGTAATTCAGCCTTGCCACTGCAACTCAAAAATATGTAATGCAGTAGCTTAATAATGCATTATTCTTCCTATTTTTGTTGGGTATCTCAATGATTTAAAATTAAGTATCAAAAACAGTAGGAATTAAGGAATAATCTTAAATGATAAAAAGATAAAATGATCTCATATTTGCTTGCTGCTTTCTACAGTCTTTCTTAAGAGTTCTGGTTAATCAGAACAGCACTGGGTTTTAGTGGAACACCCTATATAAGAAAGCTCCTCACACTTAAAATAAGGCATAAAGATTTCTATCGTAATCTCCAGTGAAGTCTAGGAGTATCTGTGCTGGCGCCACCTGCCCTCCCTGGAGGTGTCCCTGCGCCGCTCAGGGTGGTCTCTGCTGCGGGTGCTGCTCATCCTCTCATCCTGGAGATAGTCCTCCCGCTGCCCTCGGAAGTGCCACTCTGAGCCGGAGCCAGAGCTGGAGCCGGAGTCTGGGAAGCGCTGTTCACGGCTGTAGTGCCCGCCGTCCTGCTGGTGGTGGTGCCTGTGGCCACGGTGCGGGCTGCCCTCCTCCTGCCAGGGGCTGCCCTGCCTGTACTGCTGGGAGCCCTGCTGCTGGAATCCTCTGGACCGCTGCTTCTGCCACATGTTGTTGACCTGCAAGAAGAGCCAAGGACTCAGCCACCTGTCAGCCGACACCCTGGTCCCACGGCTAACTGACAGATGACAGCAGCTGTTAAGTGATCCACATACATGAAACGCAAGTCAAAGAAAATGTACGTTTTGGCACCCTCAGACTGCTCAGCCTGGTCTATTAGTCATAGTCTCTTTCTAGTCAGCTAGAACAGAATTACTTTTAGTCACATTATAGTCATGCAGTTAAATTTATGTAATAAAATCTATAAAGATTTTAGCTATACATTGTTAGTCTAAAATTAATTACTTAATTTATATAATTTATTTTTAGTCTTAAAATATTAAGGAAATTAAGGTCAGGTTCTTTTTTTCCCCAATTTACAGTTAAGTGTTCTAACTGGATAGGCTTCTATTTGTGTGGCAACATTTTATTTACCAATTTAAGCAAGGAACAAGTGCATAAAACAGATTAGAAATTTTAACCATTATTATAAGAAAATATTTCACACATCTAATAACACTTCCAAAAAGCACAAGTTTTTTTTTGGCACAATCCTGTATTGTTCCCCAGAGAGGTCAAATATCAAATACAAGAAGTAATCATGTAATAAAGGGTAAATGATCTCTGAATAAATGATATCTCTGTGTAAGTCTTTCCTCCACACAGCCTTGGCTCATTTGGATGATCAAGACATATGTCAGAATGCTATTCATTACAGCTCTGCCTTTGACACTCTAATCAGCAAGCTTAATGACCTGGGCATCAGCACCTCTCTATACAGCTGGATTATGGATTTCCTGACTGGCACACTCACAGACTGAGGTCGATGGAAAGCTTTCTTCCAGACTGACCGTCAATGTAGGTGCCCCTCGGGGCTGTGTGCTTAGCCTAATGCTGCTCTCCTTGTTTACCTACAATTGTGTGACCAGACACAGCTCCAACTTAATCTACAAACATGCTGATGACCCTACCATCATTGGCCGAATCACCGCTAATGATGAGACAGCCAACAGGTATGAGGTCAGGAACCTGGTAGAGCAGTACTTTGAAGATCTCTCCCTCAACGTCAGCAAAACCAAAGAGCAGGTTATCCATTCTAGAAAACAGGGTGGGAACAACACCCCTTTTTACATCAATAGAGGTGGCTGTAGAGATGGTTAGCAGCTTAAAGTTCCTGGGTACCTTCATTGCTAATGATTTAACGTGGTCCCAGCATGTAACTGGAGCTACAAAAGAAGGCACAACGGCACCTTTACTTCCTCAGACAGTTGAAAACATTTGGTCCATCTTCAAGTTAGACAGGAGCACAAAGTTTCTTGGTGTGCATATTACAGGTGACTTCACTTGGTCCCTGAATACCACCTCCCTAGTCAAGAAAACACAGCAGCGTCTCCATTTTCTGCAGTGACTGAGGAGGGCAAACCTTCCCTCCCCCATTCTTACCACCTTCTACAGAGGTATCATTTAGAGCACCTTGACCAGCTGTAGACAGGGGGGAGAGTTATTTAACTTCTTGTTCATATGAACAAGAAGTTCATAACTTCTTGTTCATATGACAAATAAATTTAATAAATTTAACTGAACTAAGAGCAGTCTAAGTGCTAATGACCTTATGCTAGTATTGTGCTAACAAAGTCACAGGCCTGTGTTTCATGTCTGTAACAGTGCTTGCACTCTACACACATTCTTCTGAAGAAATAAAAAGGAATATCTGCAGGTGCTATGCTCACACCTGAAGAAGGCTCCACGGCCGAAACGTTGTGTTCTCTTTCTTCTTTTTTTCAGCATGGAATAAACCTATTACTTGTTCCTTTGCAGCCTACGCATGCTGACGCAGCTACCCACCTGAACTACTACCAGCTGTAGAATTGTTTGGTTTCAGAATTGCAACACCTTAGACCGCAAAACCCTACAACGAATTGTGAAAACATTATTGGAGCATCCCTTCCTTCTATTCATGTCATCTATCACAAACGCTGTTGCACAAGGTTTCCAGTATAGTAGATGACCCCTCCCATAAACTCTTTGCCCTCCTTCCATCTGGAAAAAGATATCGCAGTATACGGGACAGCTCCACCAGATTCCCTAACAGCTTTTTCCCCACAGGCTGTTAGGCTTCTCAATGCCCTGGTACCTATTGCACCTACTCCAATTCCAGAAACAAGGCTTAAACTCTCCCAATGTTTAGTGTATATTATGCGAAGTATTTTTTATACAATTCTGTAACGGTTAAATTGCATTATATATATATATTCTGTGTACACTGCCTCTGTTCCGGTGTACACTGTCTTAGTTTGCACAATCTTATTTATTAATATTAGTATTATTAGTCCTGTCTACATTGTCTATGTCACTGTCTTGTCTGTAATAGCACCATGGACCAGGAGGAATGGTATTTCATTCCACTGTATACTTGTATATTACTGGAATGACAAATAAACTTGAACTTGAACTGTCCTTACCACATTTTACAGGTGCATTACTGAGAGTGTGCTCACGTGTGGTATTACAGTGGTGTTTGGCAGCAGCTTGTTGTCTGATCAGAAGGCGTTAACAGGGGATGATCAGGTCAGCCCAGTCCATTATAAGTGTACAGCTCCTGTCTATTGTGGACATTTTTACAACTCGCTCTCCCAGGAAAGCTGAAAGTATTGCTAAGGATCATCCTGGTTTCTTACTTTTCTCTCCCCTTCCCTCTGGTATTCGTCATAGGAAGATAAAGGCATGAACCTCCAAGTTTCTTCCCACAAGCAGTCAGATTACTAAACTCTACCCCTGACACTGGTGTTTTTTTCTTCTCTTCTCAAACCGCTGTCTGACTTGTTTTTTTTTTGTAAGTTGTATGTTATTTAACTTCTTGTTCATATGACAAATAAATTTAACTGAACTAAGAGCAGTCTAAGTGCTAATGACCTCATGCTAGTATTGTGCTAACAAAGTCACAGGCCTGTGTTTCATGTCTGTAACAGTGCTTGCACTCTACACACATTCTTCTGAAGAAATAAAAAGGAATATCTGCAGGTGCTATGATATTATTTTAAATCGGTTAGCTAAACACCCAGTTACACCTTCAAACTAAATGCAATTAAGCAACGCGTAGCGGTGTCCACGATGCGTCGCCAGCTGTCCCTATCAGCCGCTTTCTGGCTGGTGGGTTTCTGAACTGTCGCAGCTATCGCGCGATGATGATCCCGATGCGTGGCAGCTCGCGCAATGTGGCCAAAGAAGCGGAGACGCCTTGCATTGATCAACAAGCTGAGGACTGGTGGTCCGTCGAACTTCTGTCTGGTATAGGGGATCCGTATGTACCACATGTCGCGTGCGGAAACAGGTCTGGAGCGATCATGCAGCCCTGTCTAACGCTGCTGCGCACCGGAAACCAGTCTGATCTCACGCCGTCCGCTTGAACACAACTGAATGTACCCAGAATGTATACAGAGCCTCCATGAGGTCAACCACTTTACAAGGTAGTCCGTGCATCGAAGCGTCTGCCATAGAGCCGGGCAGTCAACTGAATCGAATGCAGCTTTAAGGTCGACATACGCAACCCAGTGGTTTGCCAAAATCCCTCCTGCCCTGTATCAATGTGTTCACTGCGACAATGCAATCAACAGTGGAGCGTCCAGGAGTGAAGCCACTCTGTTCTAGACGCCGTGATGAACGGTCTCGTACTCTGTTCAGCAGCACTGTGGCGAACACCTTACCGGGAGCTGACAATAATGCTATTCCCTAATTAAATTCCCTAATATTTCCTAATATAGTCCTGTCCATTTGCCGTGCCCTTGAGGAATGGCAATGGTGAATTGGCGCCTATCGCATGCTGTGAAATGTGCAGTACACAAAACGCATTTTACACACTCATTGTAATGTTTTCAAAATAAAATATGAACAAAAGAAATCCCGTTTTATTTCCCTTTTACAGAGCACCATTACAAACCTGAAAAGCAGCACATACTCTCACATTTTATACAGTTATCACTAGGCAACACAAAACTAGTAATCTCCTGATATGCAAATGGTACAATATGGATCATTCTTAGTTTCTCACTTAATTTGTTGACTAGTTACAATATATTCATACGGGGCTTCAAATTGTCTGTAGTTTTTCAAATTATAATGTAGCCGCATGCTGTTTCTTTTTTTTTACTACTGTTTTAAAGGGCATTTCCTGGTTTTCTATTCGTAAATGAAGTACTGTCGGCCTCCAGATCCTTTACCTCCATCTGAAAGCATTGAGTACCACAAGCATTTCGCTTCTCTGCAACTTTTCTTTTTCTAATCAAGGTGCTCTAGTTTTCTTACTCCAATTAGTACAGGGAATACATCTCATTCTTTATCTGGGTGCCAACCGTTTTACACACAGTAAGGATTCATGCAGGGGTATGGAAAACACTGGCTGGAAATGAGGGACCAATACAAATCAAAAGAGAAGAGGAGAGAAAACAGCACACCCCAACTGTCACATGGTAGTAGCCTCAAGGCACTATGCAATCAACACACAGTCGCAGCTCTAGGACTATTACACTCATTACAGCCAGCCTGCTATTTGCTAGACAAGGTAAATGCAAAAAAGTGAACATCATGTGACAATTTATTTCTCTATGAATTTTTGTCAAACAGGTCACTGTCTCATCTTAATATACTCAAACAAAGGCAAAGGCATTTAGTCTTTGTCATCATCACTGTAGATTATTTTTGTAAGCGTTTCATCATCTCTGACTAAAATGAAAAACAAGACACTGCAAACATTTCAGTCCTAATTTCCATCAATGAAATTAACACTGTTGCTTGGTTGCAGCTGAAGTCCACAACAGAAGACCAGTTGTGGCTCCCAGTTGAAAGTTAACCATGTTGATTTCCCCTAGCTACACTACATGATTTGTAGAGAAATCTATCAACTTCCTAACACAGAAAACCTTAATTTTGTCTTAACAGTAAATTTAATAGATCAGTTTAAAGTACCATATTCTTTGATGAATTACAAGCTAAGTTAAATCAAAAGGGTCTGATGCATCCATGAATTCCTGCTATTTGCCTACTAAAGACAGACCGCCGGTATGGACCCAAGGGGACACTTACCATGGCTTGTCTCTGCAGACTGTCTGGGGAGGAGTAGGATCTCTGAAGCTGTGGAGGGGTGGAGTAGACCTGGGAGCCCATTAGATCTGGCACTCTGTCATACCTGAATTGGGGATATACGTTTAGAAAACACAGCATGCACAGAATGAAATCTTAACATGGACCTACATCACATACATGATGCAATATAAGGGTCACATAAGGGAAAGCATTTTTTTTCTAATTGCAAACTGTACAGTTTGTCCAAGCTTCTTAAGAGACATTCACACTTAAAAACATGCCTAAAAAGTTGATAATACCATCTTTGCTCAAATTACATAACAGACCAATTATGCAAGCAGGTCCCTTGTAATAGACAATGTTAATAAAATACTCACTGTATAAGGGTATGGCCCCAGGACGCAACCCATGTTATTCTTCGGTTTGTTTGTGCTTATTTATTTTAGATGTTCAAGTATACCTTTACGGTACAGCATTATTGTATAATCCCTATTAATTTTAAGTAATTCAACACTATCTTTAGAATTGCTCAAATAATGGGCAAGTGTATCTGCAAAGCAACGTTTACAAAATCTGGAAAAGCCATATGACAAGCAAAAGCTGACAGGTATAATTGTTTGATGAAAGCTTTCGTGATGTGCACATCAAAACAAGTTCAGAGGCGTTTTGACAGCAGCCTTAATCCTAGTCTCCGCATTACACAATATCTGGCAAACACCTGCTGAAATAACCTCCATCACCAAAACACCCAGCACCCTCGTTTCTTCAGCCATGTTTCGTAATTGTGAAGTACGCACCTGCCGCCCTGGGGTGAGGGCGTCCCCGAAGAGCTCAGATTCTGAGAGCTGCCCGGGCTGTTTCCATCTGGGCTTCTGTGGGTGCTTCCTGACACACCAGAATAAGAAAAGGTTCATGTAAATCTTCATACCTCAGAGCACAAAGCCACATGGTTCTGATGGATTTCAAGCTAAACTCCTACATTTAAAAAAGTATAGGAAGAATGTTTCATGTATACCCAAGATTGTATTAGCGCTGGTCACAAATGTTTCCTTCCGTCTACATTCTCTAAATTCAAAACCAAGCGGTCTGAATGTGGAGTGAGAGTGAAGAACCAGAATCTTATAAAGATGAGCTCTAATTCTGCTTCTAAAAACAAGTTCTCAAGTAATGTAAGCAATTATTTAATGACATGCTTTTTCCTACTGATTTGCTGGCGTTTTGCCTCTTACCTAATTAAAGGTAAATGCCGCTAGGATTGCAGCTTATCTCAGTACCAAGAGCTCTCTGAAGTGAAGGGTGAATTAACACGGTCTGCCTCCAAAAGAGCAACAGACCTTTCCATTGTTATGACCATCATTAATAATACATGACTTGTGTGGTGACAGAGGACTGTACTACTGCAAAACACCACACTGTTGATCACTGACCTCAATGGTAAATGTCTTAAGATGTTATACTGTCACTTCATAGGAAATTACCATGTTTTTACACAGAAAGTGTCCCTAGTAGATGTAGTCCATAAAAATGTATTTTTCTGAAAGCAAGGCAGCACATCTGAAATGATCATGTATTTCAAATAATTTAAATTAATAAGCAGTTATATTGGAAATTGTATTTTCAGACCAGAAAATAAATAGCAAAACATCTCAACTGATTTAGGCCCCCCCCCCATCTCAGTATTATTACTGCTACTTTCCACAATCTGACTATGGCTATACTGTTTTCTGCGGCAGCCAGTCTTGAAGATCAGCACAGCCCAGTGTCTGGGGTCCCACGTCTGGACAGAGACCTCACAGTGCTGAAGGACAGCCCAGCGTCTGGGGTCCCACGTCTGGACAGAGACCTCACAGTGCTGAAGGACAGCCCAGTGTGTGGGGTCCCACGTCTGGACAGAGACCTCACAGTGCTGAAGGACAGCCCAGTGTCTGGGGTCCCCCGTCTGGACAGAGACCTCACAGTGCTGAAGGACAGCCCAGTGTCTGGGGTCCCACGTCTGGACAGAGACCTCACAGTGCTGAAGGACAGCCCAGTCTCAAACAGATGACATTGGTTATCAAGTTACCTGATCGGAACTGTATTTTCAGTGGCCTCCCAAACAGGCTGGTTCCGTTCAGCAGGTCCATCCCATACGGCACAGACACCTCGTGTTTGAAGTTCACGAAGGCGAACGGTTTCGGCCTGCCATCCTTGTCCTTCGGGATTTTCACGTTAATCACAGGGCCAGCCTGTTGCAGACAAGGGAAAACCAGCCAAACAAAACCAATCAATCATCTCACAATCTCTGGTACCTTTAACAAAAGTTAAGCTCCCCGTAGCTTTGAGATATGAACAAGTGAAACAACTGAGGTAAACAGAGTTTTGCGTGTCTGAGGGCAGAGTTACCACTGGGAAAACCAGGCTGCTGCTGTAAGGGGTACTGGAGGACCAGACTGGCACCCTACTCGTTGAATAAAACTGCCCAACTGATACCCACTGCTGAACTAGGGTCTGAATTCACTAGGTTGCAAACATACTGTGAAGATATTAACCCTTACGTCCCGTCTAAATTCTTTTCTGGACCCGCGCGAACTGGTATGGGACTTCTCTTCGGGTACCGCACTTCTCCTTACCCCGTCATGCGCCTAAACTTTTACGCTACACAAATAATGGGAACGCCGTAACATTTCCGTCGTTTAATAACGATTGTCATACGAGGTAATTAGCTACACCGGGGCTGCTGGTCTGGTCGACCCGGTGGGCCGCGCGCAGCCCTGCCTCACGCGCCGGCTTTCAAACCGCCAACGGCTAAACCGCGTGCTCTCGCTCCGGGCGGGCCGCCGCCAGATACAGCGTCCGATGGGGAAAATAAAGCCGAACACTGTGGGGAAACAACAAACATGTCCTACTAGTCCGCTCGAGTGAGACAGCTAGGCTCCCCCCCGTCCTCCTCCCGCTTACCTGCAAAAATAACTCGAACAGCAGCTCTTCGGTCACTCTTGTATCCAAATTTCCAACAAACAGCGTCTTGTCGACTTCATCGGACACCCCCATTATTTAATTTAAATTAAAATCGTTTAAAACATGAATTACAGTTACTTTAAAAAAAAACCCACAAGAGCAAAAGAGAAATTCGTAACCAACAGGCAGGCAGGCCGCTGTTCAAGCCTCGTTTCCGTGCAATTAAGTTTTGCCCCGCTGGCCTCGGTTTCGTGCTGTAACCCCTGACCCCCGCCTGCCTCGTTTTCGTGCTGTGACCTTTGCCCTCCTTGCCGCATTTCCGGGCAATGAGTTTTGCCCCACAAGCTTCGTTCTTGTGCTGTAAACTTTGCCCCGCAAGCCTCGTTTTGAGTTCACTGTTTCTGCTCTTAGGATGGTTAGCGTTGTGTGAAGAGTAATTCATACACTTTTAAATGCATTTAAGTAAAAAAACAGTTACCTTTATGACATATAAAACAACAGTAAAAGCAGCCAAAATATATGTAATACGTGTACACGTGATTACCCTTATTATTCTGCAGGTTCCCCAACTATTCTAAATGTAAACTTTGCATTGACCAAAAAGTTTGCAAAACCAAGACATGGAAGAACTAGGTTAATTACGTAACCAAGTAATACCCCTTAAAGACCACGGTCTTTAAGGTCGTTTAAGATCCAAATAAAATTAAAAATCATGATTGCATCCTGTGAATCACTTTTTTTCCCCCGCTCCGTGACTGTTTATCTTTACGACAGTCGGGATCGGAAGTCGACCAGGATGCCGGTGTTCCCCAGATCGGCGTGGACTGCTGGCAGAGGGGGTCTTGCGACGCTGTTGAAACTGCGTGGCGTGACCGGTCTGCATGCACTCGGACCCGCCGCCTCGGTCCCCTCCGCGACCCGCACGCTATCCAGGACTGCTGCTGCGGGCCGGTCCTGCGCAGTCCGTGCTGCGGCGGTCAGATCGGGCGGACGAGCAGGCGGGGTGGCCGGTCTGTCCGAGGCTGGAGTGGATCGCTGCCCCTCAGCCGAGATGACATCTTCCACAGCTTCTGTCGCGGAGAGCATGGGCCAGAGGCTGGTGTGGGTGGATCTGGAGGTACCGAAGTAACTTTCAGCAACTTCCAGTGCTGGTTCGGGGACCGTAGCAGTAGACTCGTGCTTTGTTCGCGGACGTGTAGGGAACCAGCGCTTTCGCATGTCGCCGGAAAAAGCCTAATGCTATTGCCTCTGGGTGTCATTAGCTGACCGTTTTACGTGCAGCCCCTTTCTCCATTTCGTATTAAAGTTAAGATAGCAGATAGATTATCACAGTAGGTAGTCTGGGCTTTGTTTTTAAAGTGTTTTTTTTTTTTAGTTTGTGTGTGTGCGTTCTCCGTTTCGTTGACGCCAACCCAATCTTAAGAAAGTAGCTCCTGCGCTACTTTTACAACAGATACCAGTAATTCTGATCTGCGTTTCCAAAAGGGTCGTGAGAGAGACTGTAAGAGATAAATGTGGGGTGGGGTGGCGGGAGAGTAGCAATAGTTACTGCTGTGACGATTTTGTCCAAATGGTTCAGCATCATTTCGTTCCCTGCACGGCAGCTAGTCTTCCAGGCGTGGGTCTTGGAGACCAGCCCTGCGCTCCTCTTGGCTCACACCATGTAAAGCCGAAAAGCTTGTCGTGTTTCCTGGTCGGGGGGGCTTTGTTTCGAGAAGAAAAAGAAAACCACAGTCACTTGCAGCAGCTGCACCGAAAACCGAAGCCGAGAGCCGAAGCTTTACAGATGTCTCGATTTCGCTCTGAAATGCGCGACCTTTCAAACGAAACTGGGCCTTAGGAGCATGAAAACGCGTTTCCTCTTGTTCTGTCTTCCCGCAGATGACAGGCCTGGACATCGAGAAGGACCAGATTATTGAGATGGCCTGCATCATCACAGACTCTGAGCTCAACATAGTGGTGGAGGTAACTACTTAAACTACTGTGGCAGCAGCTGATGACAGTGCTAGTTCGGGTCTTGTCCTTTCTCTCTCTCTCTCGGTTTAGTGTGTTTAACCCTCGCCCCAATGAGAATTTTGTTTCGTTGTCTCTGGATGAACAGGGCCCCAATTTAATCATCAGTCAGCCAGACGAACTGTTGGACAGCATGTCAGACTGGTGCAAGGAACACCACGGCCAGGTAAGTACGCGGATTCTCTGCTGCTGCTTCACGGCCAGGGCCTGCTCACGCTGCGAGCTGTGAGTGCAGGCGTCCTCGGCACAGCACAGTTCCCCACGCCACCTCGGACGTTTGCAGCAGTGCAGCGTTTTCCTCTCTTTTCAATGATTGAAGTGGTTCGAGGAGGCAGCTGCGTCAGCACGCGTCAGCTTCAGAGGAACGAGAACAGGTTTATTCCAGGCTGAAAAGAGAAGAAAAGAAACGCAACGTTTCAGCTGTGGAGCCTTCTTCAGGTGTCGCAGCCGAAATGTTGTGTTTCTTTTATTCCAGGCTGAAAAGAGAAGAAACCTGTACTTGTTTTATGGTTGCATGGCTGAAAATGTGTAGAACAGTCTAAACACCCATGCTATGTTTTTTAAAAGAGTTTGCCGGGTTTCTGTAAGCGGTCAGAGAGGAGGAGTTGCACAGTGGCTGTTAGCTGCTGTGTGGCTGAGTGGGGCCCGCAGGCCTCTGGCCCCATCGTTACTGGGAGAATGGGCCGTGAGGAGACGCTCCGTCACTCTCACTGGAGAGGCTCAGCCTTCTGCCCCGTCTCTCCACTCCTTCGTCCCCAGTCAGGTTTGACGCAGGCGGTGCGGGACAGCAAGATATCCCTCCAGCAGGCCGAGTACGAGTTCCTGTCCTTCGTGCGCCAGCACACGCCCCCGGGACAGTGCCCTCTGGCAGGTATGCAGCCCGGCTCTGAGCGGCTCACTTTAGTCTGGAGTTTCGGCAGAAACATCATATACAGTGGAAATCAAGAGTCTACACAGCCTTATTGAAATTTCAGTTTTTGTTGATGGGAAAGGCTGAAATCAAGACACATCATGTCAGACCTTTTTCACCTTTAATAAGATCTTGTAAACAACAATATTTAAGTAAAAAACAAATGGATCATTTTTAGGAAAAGAAAATTAAAAATAAACTTTCAATCCCTTGGTTGCATTAGTGTGCACAGCCTTTATAAAGGTGGATGTAACTGTGTTCAGATTTAACCAATCACATTCCAAATCATGTACAAAGGTAATTTGCCTTCACCTGACATCAATTCTGATTAGTCCTAAATAAAATCAGCTGTTCCTGTAGGATTTCCCCAAAGGTATCTTGTTTACTTAGTGCAGAGATAACCATGGTCCACAAGGAGCTAACAAGATCTATGGGATCTTATTATTAAAAGGCAAAAAAAGAACATCCAAGCCCATGCTTCTCTTCAGCAGGGACAGGGGCTCTGGTCAGGATAGAGGGGAACATGCGTAGCTCCAAATATCAAGATATTTTGACACAAAACCTGCTGCCCTTTGCCAGAAAGCTGAAGTTCAAGAAGAATTTCACCTTTCGACATGACAATGATCTGAAGCACACAGCCAAGTCAATCAAGGAATGGCTTAAAAATAGACCAGTCAGAGCCTGGATCTCAGTCCTATAGAAAATCTGCGGACTGACCCAAAGAGGGCTGTGCACAGGAGATCCCCTTGCAATTTCAATTCAATTTATTTTGTATAGCGCCTTTCACAACGAGCTTGCCCCAAGGCACCTAACAATGCAAGTGACCATACGACAACGGACAATTTGACTTAGCTTAAACTCTTCTGCAGAGAAGAGTGGGATAAAATTGCAAAATCCAGGTGTGTTAAATTGACAGAGACTTATGCAATCGAGACATTGAGAGTTTTTTTTAAACTAAAACTAATCCATGATTCCAAGGTGAAATTTCAATAACAGTGTGTAGACTTGATATCTGCTGAACATAACCTCATTCACACTCTAAGAAATCTGCAATCAAATCTTCAGTCAGCTGTTCACATTATCTTAATCCATGTTAGAAACAATAATCTAGTCTTCACATCATTGCTTCTGTTTAACATTCCCTGTGTCCGCAGTGACAGTGCTGATGTAATCATTTTCCTTAAGGATGCTGTTGACATATGCTGCAGCAGTAGCAGTTAAAACAAACTGGGCTTTAAGAAACGCGGAAATGTGTGTGCTTTTCTCCGCATGACGTCTTTCTAGGGAATTCGGTCCATGCCGATAAGAAGTTTTTGGACAAGCACATGCCTCAGTTCATGCGCCACCTTCACTACAGAATCATTGACGTCAGCACCATCAAGGAGCTCTGCAGGTAAAACACTGAAGGGTCTTCATTAAGGCTTTGGGACCGTGAAAGTTTCAAAGGGTGCTCTAAAAGAACAGCTTTCCCGATAGTAGAGGTAACTATTTTTCTAGCGCACCTGGACGTTTTCACATGTTTTGTAAGTGTAGATGCGAGTGCATGTTTGATGACAGTCACATATTAGGGCGGCAGGAAATCAAAGTGCCATGTGTGTGGTTTCATGTCCAGATTTCTCACTTGCCTAGCAGTGTTTCTCCTCAGGCCACAGGACAGGCTGCGTGCCTGAAGACGTTGGCCGTTGTTCCCTTTATCATACACAGCAGGGAAATTTCATCAGGTTTTTTTAAACTCTTGGTTTAACAGCTTAATAGGGGGGAAGGGGTGTCTGTTATTGCTGAATGTCCATTAAATCATGATGTTTTTTAGCCTCAAAAGGCACTATTATATGAGAAAATACAGTATCTATACAGTGTATGTATACATACTACATATGCTTACTGGTTCTTTTGACTTATTTTTTTAAGAAACTGCAGTCAACACAGTCAAAGAAATGTGTTCCTGTGCTTTTTTTATCATAAATATACAATATAACGCGTCATAAATTTACTGTATAAAATTTGCTAAATCATATGAAACACAAACCCATCATAAGCAATCATCTTACCCCTATAGGACATCATTGATATTCCCGAATTTCAACCCTGTGTAGTATTTATTTTAATGCGGTTTTATAGTTTGTGCGTTGCGTCATTATTGCGGGGAAAAGGCCGATCCGTATTTCTGATTTCACAGACGTAATTAATTCCTCCCTTTTTGGATTTTGTCTGTGAAATCAGAAGTCTGTTCAAGTGAGGGTTTTTGCTCTTCTAGGCGCTGGTTTCCAGAGGAGTACAAGCTCGCCCCAAAGAAGAAAGCTTCACACAGGCAAGTCTTGGGATCTGTTGGCAGTGTTGAAAGGGGGGTCTGTCAAGTGTCTCAGGAAAGGCTGTAAAACGCTCTTGAGTGTTTCAGAAGCCTGTAGTGCTTTCATCCTTTCCTTTGAAAGCCACGCTTTAAGTAAAACAAGAAAGTCAGTGCCCGGATTTCAACATCTCTGAAAGTTTCTCATAGCATTTTCATTGTGGTTTCCTCTCTTATGGTTTCAGCAGGCCTTGGCTATGCCAGACTGTGAGCAAAGCCTGGCATGCCAAAGGAATTAGTTAGAAACATCTGCTGTGGTATGTCATGGATTTTCCTTGATCCAGTACAGTAAAGCACACCATAGCAACACTAAGATCAAACTGCCCTACAAAAGAGTAAAAATAACAATTTGAATATACCATGGTAAACTTAACACATTCACTTCAACCTGGTTCCCTTTGTCTGTATGATTTATTCTTCTCATTACACGCCTGATTAAAGCACACCTTCATGTAAAAGTACAGGGCTGACTCGGTACAGCTACTTTAAATGTACAGTGTACACATGTAATGTTTGTGTTTTTTCATCCCGTTAGTTAATTAAAATTATATATGTGCATGTATATACTGGGTATAAAGAATGTTAAATAAAATTCATAAGCAGGTGTTGCTGTTGATTGAGAGTAAAACTCACATGTATTGCGAGAAATGTCTTCTAGAGCACTGTTTCATTGGGAATTTTTCAGAGCATTGGATGACATTCAGGAGAGCATTAAGGAGCTCCAGTTTTACAGAAGGAACGTCTTCAAGCCTAATACAGAGGAGAAAAAGCGTAAAATAGTGGAGAACGGAGAAAATACCAAGACTTCCGGCTGAGCCAGTGGAATAGAGGAGAGGGAAGCTGTGGAAGTCGTTGTAAAGGAACAACTTGAAAATCTCGTTTGCACACAGTGGCCAACTGTTGCCTTTCTGTGGGACTGATGGTGTTCAAACCCTCCTTTATTGATGCTGCACATGGCAGAAAAAGCAGTGTCTCTCTTTTTTAAGTTACTCTTCCTTTTCTTACCACAGTTGGTTTTTAATTTGTTCAGAAGAAATGCCTTTGTTGAAATTCCCGGAGTGCTTGTAATTAAGCCCCGTTATTTGTCTCTCTTTACCAGGACATCCGCTTTTAATTTTCTTGCCCTGGTGTTTAAAAAAATAAATAAACCTGATGGATGTTAAGAATATAATTTCTTATGTTTAATATCATTTGTAATAACTTGAAGCAAGCTTGATGTTATTCATTAATGTTACTTATGTAACTAGATTTGAAGACGGGTTGTTTTTGTTAATTAAATGAATCCCATCTAATCATATTAGATTTTTTATTAGGAAGTTACCATACACAGAAAAAGAATATTTAATGATACAGGCCATTTAATGTTTTGTAAATAAAGTGATAGAAGGGTGAAAATGTTTTAAGTGGGGAAAAATGGCTTAAAATATAGGAGTATTTAAGTAGTAGTTAACATCTAAACATCTAGCAATGGTAGTATTTTAAAGAGCCCTTAATGACATTGCTAAGTCTGTATTTTAGTGTGGTCTGTTAAAATAAGAAGCTGCCTGTATCCAGACAGTCACCCATTGGTGCACTCCTTTCAAAAACAGAAGTGTTCACCTCCATTATTTAAATTTTACAATCTGTTCCCTTAATAAAAGATTGATGAATCAGTACTGGCACCAGGTGGCAGTGTTGGACGCTTTTCAATGTGAGGACAGTCCTAGTAGCACTACTGACAAGCCACCTCATTCAGAGCAGACTGCGTTACTCCTGAAACAATATGCCATACAAGCTATGCTTTTAATTTACCTTTTCTCACAGCCAGCCATTAACCTTTGGTGAACTGCACACTCAGGAGAGCTGCCTTCTCTGAAAGGGCTTCAGCAGAAAATTGCAGCATGTTGAGCAATTCTGTTTCCCCTGATGCTGAGTTACAGCAGGGCTCTTCAGTCAGAGATCTAATCCAAACTCAGTTCCTAGGTATTCACTCACCACACTGCCAAAAAAAAAAGATTAAAATGGACAGACTTGAGAGGAGCTGTAGGATAACTCATTTTTTTTCTCAACATGAAAATAAAGGCACTTCGGAGATCTCTGAACTGACGCTGTTGTACTTTTGTTTCCAAAGCACTTTCGTGTTAAAATATTTAAAAAAATCTTGGGAATTGGAGCTGGCCAATGCTGACGGTCTTTCACCAGAAACTGAGGAGTGGGAGTACAAAGGAAGAATGCATCAGACTGCACTGAATGCAAAAGCACAGTACTTAATGCATAATACAGGAATTCTATTTTAAAGAGTGGGAAATAATTTAAAAATTGTTCCTTACATGGTCTGGCAATGTCAGACCAAAACACACATGCACGACCAAGGCATGACAATAATATCCAGTGTGCTTTTCAGAATTGATGCACAGTGTAGTTAATACTCCAGATTAGCACACCAGCTTTTCTTCATCAGAAACAGAGTGGTCTGAGTTGCATTCTACTTCTTGTGCTACTGTAAGTCACAGAAAAAAAAACATCGGTGAATGCTTTAATGTTTAGCAGGAAACGCAATGGTTTCGGCTACTGTTTGAAAAAAAATGATCTTCCACATCTAATATCTGATGCAGCAATTCACTTGCTAATTATATGGAAATTCTGCGTGTTGAACAACAGACAAATGCCCTTCTGAGAAGCTACTTAACTCTAATATAACAACAATATTTTGGGAAATGGGTGTGAATGTTGTGGAGAATGAAAGGTTTCTTGTTTCTCTGAAGATGGCAATACAGTTTGTACCACTGTGTTTGCTTGTTGAGGCAGACCTTTCCAAGGTTTTAAAAGCATTGGAAGAGAACGCTGGGCCCAGGAGATATTTGAAAATTAGAGAAATTAAATCTCCTGCACTGTATACTTCAATATGAATGTGATTTGGAAAGAGTGTTTCTTGTACTGTGTTGTAACATTTTGTAGGCACAACTCATTAGCGCCATCATTTCAGCTCCCTGTGAAAAGGTGGAAAGCTTGTCCTTGTGTCTTGTCTTAACTTGTGTCTCATGAGATGGTCTCCAGCTCTGACTCCACAGAGTGACAGGTTTTCCTCTGACCTCTGGAGGACGTTTCCTCAATGACTGCTGTGTAACCAGTTTCCCAGACCTTGACCACAGACCACATAAAGCTGCCTATAAACCCCCCAGGACCAAGATCTGTGCAGAACCAGAGATTGCCAAGTCTCGGTGTCTCGCTGTCGGTACTCACGCTCAGATCGGTGAGTATCCTGCAGGTGTGCACACTCAACATTTTCACGCTCAGATCAGTGAGTATCCTGCAGGTGTGCACACTCAACGTTTTCACACTCAGGATCGGTGAGCATCCTGCGGGTCGGCACAAGCATGTTTCACATTCAGATCAGTATCCTGCAGGTGTGCACATTTACGTTTCACGCTCAGATCAGTGAGCATCCT
Source organism: Lepisosteus oculatus (assembly GCF_040954835.1). Classification (NCBI taxonomy): domain Eukaryota; kingdom Metazoa; phylum Chordata; class Actinopteri; order Semionotiformes; family Lepisosteidae; genus Lepisosteus; species Lepisosteus oculatus. Next base: position 13,609,535 of record NC_090718.1, read on the forward strand.
GCGGGTCTGCATACTCAACGTTTTCACACTCAGATTGGTGAGCATCCTGCGGGTCTGCATACTCAACGTTTTCACGCTCAGATCGGTGAGCATCCTGCAGGTGTGCACACTCACGGTGTTTTCACACAATGCATCTGCTACCTGCGACCCACCCACAGAAACAAACAGTTTGGTACTGATTATTTTATTACAAATAAAACAGTAATAATCCATAAATCGTAAAAATATACAATTTACTTGTGACGGACATATTTACATGTGTTTTTTTTTTTAAACAACCCATTGGTTTACAAAATCAAAGAGAAGAAATGACAATTATGGAGAAATGAAAGCAATCAGTGGTTTTGAATCCTCTTGCTAGAGGCACAGGCCGAGTGTGGACTTCCCCAGACACTGCGCCCCATACGGTTGTTACAGGCGGAACTGATCCAATGTAAGCACAGTTTATAAAAGTGCAAAGTACCTGGAGTTAATTAAATAAAGAAATATACTAAACATTTTCTTCTGATGTATTTACAGTTTTAGAAATACAGCATCCCCAAAGTTGCATTTCTATTAGAGCGGCAGGTCAATGATCGCTTTCCGATGCAAATTCCTTGGAACAGTAATGCAGTCCCCCCCCTCCCCAGATTTTCGTTTCATATGCTAAAAAAATCCATACACGCTTAAAAACACAGGACAGACATGCTATTCAGAAGACTATATGTTGTGTCATACATGTACTGAAAGCACCAGGCAGAGAAACTGTCAAGTTCAAATTAAAGTTCATTTATCCTGACCAAATAAATCCCACTTTTTTTGTTTGTTTGTTCACTCTTTCAGTGTCTTTTGCCATTTGTCGCCGTGTTCCGCCCGGGGTCCGTCTGTCTCGGAGTGCCATTTTGTCATTCACGTGCGAGCTTGCCCAGAATGGTTGGCGTTATTTCGGCCTCTGGAGTTTCTGAAAGTGGGTTGGTTTTAAAAATAATTTAAAAAAGGAAAACCGCGTGCCCCTTCGTCTGTGACGACGGTTTCCCACAATGCGTCACTGCGATGTATTGAAGGATGGGGTGCCGGATCGAGGGGCTATGAAGGAGAAGCTGATGGACACATGATCCCGCCAGGAAGAAGGAAGCGCCCTAAAAAGAGGACACCCCTGGGCCAGGCCAGCCCCTAGTACCCTTTTGCTGAAGGCAGAAGGTGTCGTTCAGAACAAAAAAAAATCACAAAAATCATATTTTGCACAGCTTTCCTTTATAGAGCAGACAGAATCCAACGGGCGTTCGGGTGCTAAGAGTTACTGTTCTGTTTAAAAACCCCACCTGAGAATCACAGCCCTCGCAAGCAGCTTTTCTGCCCCCCTCACGCCCTTCCTGCGCCACACTGTGTCTGGAAGGAGCTCGGCGCTGCCATGCTATCTAAGACGAACACACAGTGCTATCCTTAAGGGAGCTGCTCCATCAGTCACTCTTAATATTTCCTGACAATTCATCCATCAAATTTATTCTGGGGGAATAAAAATAACAAGCCCGTCTCTTCTGGGAGAAGCACTCCAATCACTGAAAGACCAATCCGTGGCTATTAAAAAACCCCAGCAACGAGTTTTCAGCTGAAAAGTCACATTACATTAGATACATAAGCTGCTGTTGTTCTGGATCTTGGGAGTACCACAAGGGAGACTGGACTGCTTTAACACTTTAGGAGACACGCCGACAATACATCTCTTCAACCTTGCCTTTTAAAAAAAAAACTTGTCTGATTGCTTGCTTTTGATGTTGTTGTGTTATAAATAATTGAAATTATAATGTGATGCATATGAGGAGCAGCTGTCTGCCCGAGTGGTCCTTGTCGGTCTCAGACGCTGGGGGGCGTCTTAAGAACAGTTGAGTGAAGAAAAGCTGGCGTCTGGCTACAACAGGATCTGCTGCAGCTGGTTGCAATTAAGTTTTATGAGGCACTCTCTAAACAGGTAAGGAAGGGGGCTGCTAGTCGGTTAGAGCAGTTTAGTGAGTCGGCAATCCGGTGAAGGTTACCTTCCCAGCCGTGAGAGGGTCCGGGACGTGTGAACGGAGCAGCGCCATTCGCTCTCCGGGCTACAGGCGGAGCGCTCGGGCGGACGGAGTAACCTCATCGGCCAATGGGTTTGACCACACGGGCTCAGCGGGGGGCGATTTCCGATCCCCAGGGTCGTTCCTGGCCCGGTGCCGGCCCGCATGTCACTCGTACAGCCACGCCCGTTTTAGGAATGTAATCGATACAAAGACAACGCAAATGAGTGGTTACTGTAGACGAAACTATGCTGAGTTTTGGGAAGGTGTAGGCGTGGTAGGCGAAGCATTTTTTAAGCTAGTCACTTAAGAGAAGGTATGTTTCTTTCACGCATCTTAAGTGTTTTATGTTCTTGCATTTGTGAATTGCTGCACGCTTTGGCTATCGAAACGAATACCCTAAAATGTATGACTTTTTGTTAAACTCTCTCAATAAGGAAAGAATGTGAAATGTTCGCGTGATTTCATTATTCTGCTCCATCTCTGCCTCGCGTCGACCAAGTCTGTTTCTGCGCCCTCTTGGATGCCGACACTCGTGTAAGGCTGAAACGCCAGTCAGATGGTCATTATTTTACTTTTTTAGAGATAAAAAATAAGTGACTAGAAAACGCTAACAGGCGTTACAGCCCATCCACTCTGCTCAGCCTCCGCCAGACAGTAATTAGTGCTTTATTGCTCACACAGTTCCTTTCGCAGCCGCACAGTATCAAATACTGGAGTTCTTGAAGACACAGCGGTGTACTAATCGAGTCTGAAATACTTGCTCAGTCCTTTAGCAGGGTATGTCACCTACGTATTATCAGGACTGCAAAAGGTTCAGTGACTTCCTCTAGTTTCAGTATACAAGTTCCTATATTTGCATTCTCCTTAAATAAAGAAATGTGACCCCTCATTTTATAGATGTGGGTCATATTTATATGTGTCAAGGTTAAAAGGATTAATGTCCCTGTAATATCAAGTAAAAAAATATTTTGTATTCCATCTTTTTTTTAATATAACATTCCTAGTTTCATTAACTGATTTTGGTGTAGGAAATCTATGATGCAGTTAAACAGGGAAAAAAAAACAGTGATGTACCAGGTCCACCATCCCAAACTGGATGCTATTTTTAGATTCTAACAGATTCACAGCTTTTTTTCCATTGGACAACATCTTTAAGAATCTGTACCCAAGTGAGTCATGATGGAGAAGAAAAAAGATTCTGTTCTTTCCCAATTAACACCGTCTACAGACATATCTATAGAAAATCCATCATAACACTGAAGGTCATCACTTCTCGCTGAAAATTGAGAAGAAGCTACCGCGAATAGCTATTGATTTAAGAATAAACTTTGCACCCTCCGCTGTTGCTGCAGATGAACTGACGAACAACTTTTCTTTGTAAGGTTTTCTACTTTCTGCTTTTTTATCTTACAGAAAAAAAGCCGTATTAACAGGGCCTCTTAGGATATACAGCAGCTCTTTCACTGGGAAAGCGGGGACAGCCACAGAACCGTTTCTAGGAATTTTCTCTAAGATGAATCATGAAATGCAGGACGTTCAGGGTGGAACCTCGTTTCCCCCCCCAAACCTACAAAATGAAACGTAAAGTCGACCCCTTCCACGTCACTCCTCTCTCTCCCTGCATCACCAGTCTAGCAGATGAGGGACTGACACTCATTATTGACACCCATGTCGATTATTAAACAAAACACGACAGGACAGGAAGGGATGTTTAAAGCTCCTTCTACTAATCCATTAATCAGCTGTGGCTTTGGTTTTTGATCTGCCCTGATCAGCCTCCACATACTTCCTTGGCTGCCTGCTGATTCTGATACCAACCAAGGGAAGGCGCCCACGTCAAGGGCAGAGCCCTGGGCGATTTCCCATCATCCACGCGCCCGCGATTGGAGAGTCTCGGTTTGTGACGGAGGCGTGATACAGCACTAACCTGCAAGGGGAAACCAAGGCCACCTGGGAAGGTCTAACTTGCCGCGGCCCTCAACCATGCATAAGAGGCTTTTCGACAATGGGCGGATGGACGATGGCCTGTTTAATTCCTTTGCTGCCAGCACCTGGAATCTGGAATGCACATGATGTGTCCCGGTGCCTGAAGATGAGTATATGAGGCGATGAAAGCTCGCTTGTGTTTCCTACAGGCTTACAGTATGCATGGCCGTAGGTCGTTACGAGACAGAAGCAAATGATGAAGCAATGCAGTTTCTCCACAGTCCCCCAGAGAAACCTGGTTAACAACAGCACGGTGGCTGATCATTGACATATTTCCCTGGAAGGTGGAATGTCTTTGGCTTTTTCACTTAGTTTTTTCTTCTTCAAATGGAAACTTTTACAGTGCCACTCCACTCTTCTCTCCTGAATGCGGCGATTCTTTGACAAAAGAACAGACAAATACAGTACAAACCTACTGTCTGCCAACACACTGGGGACTTTTTTTTCTCATCCTTGGCTTCAAATTTGAGAGCAAAATGAAAAACGAAAAAGAGAAAGGCATTATCAAGGTATTTCGCAAAGAGGGGGCAAAGTCACTCCTTATTTTCCCTTTTGAATGCATTCATTCAGACACTGAGCTCTGTCTTCAATTCCTCACCGCGATACCTTCAGCTACATCCTTTCATGTGATTTTTTCTTTAACTCACAGTGCCTTTTTTTTATTAATGGTACGTCAGTGGGCTTCCGTTTCGTCGCTCTCTGGGCGTTCGCAGTGTGTAGGTTCCCCTACACAGTCTGAAAGGCCTTGGTCTGGGCCGGGATCATGACGGGAGTGGCGCCCATCCTGACCAGGTTCCCGGGGCTGAGCCTGCTGCTGTCGGTGTCGGGCTCCTTGGTGATCACCTGCGTGTAGGTGGGCGGAGACTGAGGGAAGCTGGGCAGCTGCCCGTTTTCCTTCAGGCAGGCTGCAGGGCGGGGCCTGTGGCTCCGGGGGGCGCTGCTGTGCACCATGGACTGCGTGGAGGAGGCTCCCGAGCGCGAGCTGCCCGAACGGGATGAGGACAGGGAGTTGGGCTTCACCAGCTTGGCTTTAGGAGCCTCAGCATCCTCCCTGGGTGGGGGTGGGGGGGAGGAAAACAAAGCAGAGGGTTTATGAGACTGGACAACAGGAAGCACCATGCAATGATTACCCACAATACCCAGTGATGCTACAATGAGCAGTCAACACCTGCCTCTAAAACTAATATCTTATTTAGGTTATTTCAATACAAAGGGGACATAGCGTGCAGACAATGCATTAAATGCCATTTTTTTTCTTACAAAAAAAACCAAAACCAATCTCATTCTGCGCGCTTCTTTCGCAAAATTAAAAAAAAATCCACCTTATTTCATTTGGAGTTTCTTCTTCCTCGTACTTCTTCTTTTCCTTCTTGCGGAAAACCAGCCAGATGACAAGTAAGATTAAGAGTACTCCAAACGCCACCCCGACAATCGCCCCTGCAACCACACCAACTTCCCGGACATCTGAAAGAGAGGTACGGCACACCATCTTCAGACCAGGAGTCCTGCTGCACTGTGCGCACACTGCAGAAGTGCTACGTGGTAATCCTGCACTGCTTCCTACACTTTTAAGGCACTCTATCCTTTAGCATTTAGCATTAGCCATTAGCACCATAACCACATCCTGGCTTGGCAGATTCTTTCCACTCAGATCGTATCGCGCCTTTATGTGCAAGTTGCTTTGACCCGTGAGCTCAAAGAAGATGAAGGATTTTATTTTCTCATTACATTTTCCCATTTAATTATTCTGTAAGGGGAACTGGTTAAAATAAAAAGAGCACCAGTAATATCAATTTTTTTTGTGCATATGAATCACGCAGGACAGGTTGCTTGCGCATATCCACACAAAGGCTTTTCTCAGTTGGCTCAAAGTGAGCAAGTTTACAAGCCTAGGTAACTGTAATAAATCTGTAGCTGTGAAAGCAAAAATGTACGCATTCTGCCTAACTGCCAAAGCCCAGTGCCACCAAATGGAATTTATAACAAGAGCGCAGGAGCCAGGTTAGATCCTAATGTTGTCTACTTCCACTCTCCTAGCTATATATACAGTATATCGTCACCGATGTTGGAAGGGCAAGCCGTGGAATGACAAGGAGAGCAGCAGCAACCCTATGCATAGTGGCAAAAGGGGCAACAAGGAGGTTAGCCCAGGCTAAGGGGGTTGGATGATGTCAGTAAGGAAACCTATGCCCTCAGGCCACAGACGTGGGGCGACCTGGAAATAGGCGGGTCTCATGACATCCGTACCCTAAATGCTGAGCCGGGAGCAGAGCAGACACAGGAAGTAAAGAGGCTCCTCAACAAGACACACTGGAAAGACATGAATAATCACAGGGAACTAGGAACAGGACAAAGGTAGAGCGCCCTCTAGGAGTACAGGGCGTGACGCATATATCTCACCTTCTGGAATTCCCTTTGTGCATCTCTCTCCCATCTCCCCTGCCAGCCCATCTACACCCTTGCAGCAGCTCCCTGGCTCATTCCTCACAAAAGTGTTTGTGTGTATGTATGTGTGGGGGGCGGGCAGAGGGGGGGGGGGGGGGGGTCAGTCAGCCTCATCCTTATAGTCGGGCTGTTATTCTCTCAGCTAGGCCAGTTACACCAAATATCCTATGTTATCCCTCCATCACATTCATTAGCATGTAACCAAACTACTACATTGATTGTGGAGAATCCCAGTTGTCTGAAAAGGGCAGATCAATCAATGCAGTCCCAGTGGTCAACAGATACTGACTCTTGGACAGGCTTCAACTGGGTGGGCGGGGATGTTCATCCATTGTTAATTAAAGCAGTGGTACTGCGTGGCCTACCAAATGTACATGAATCCTTCATCACACAGATCTTGCAGAACTGTGCCGGTACTCACAGTGGATGTCGATCTCAATGATGCAGTTCTCCTCTCCCACATCATTGCTAGCAGTGCACTTGTACTTGCCGCTGTTGTCCTGTGTCAGGTTTCTCAAAGTGACAATTTCAGGGTTTTGCAAATCTGAGTAAAAAAAAGTAAGAATCCCACACGGAGGAAAAACTTTAAAATGCAGAGAAATGACCAATCAAGGATCCCATCATCCCATCTTAAAATCCCATGAAAGTAAGCGAAGTAGAGAGTGAAAGTGTTTTGTGTTACAAAACTCATCTATAGACCATTTAATGGATTTTATAACAATTTTTAGGAGGAAGGTTAGATCCTAATCTTGTCAACTTCTGCTCTCCTATCTAGGTCTTGCACCCAGGAGATCCCTTCACACTCCCCTCCTTCATCCCATTTACTACTCCCAAGCTCTTCCCTCACAAGATGAAGGATGTTTTGGCAATCTCATTGCTAGGCTGTCCTTCAAATCAAGCTTTGATTTAAGAATTTAAATAAAAAATTACAGTAATGCAGGATGCCAATATGTTTTTTTACTATTTAACTGGTTCAATCTAGTTATAATTTACTTCATTTCTTTTATTTAACCAGATAAAAAATCCATTTAGACACTATTTTTTTTCATTCAGTGAATGAAAAAAAAAACAAATAGAAATCACAGACAGATGTTTAAATTACATTCAGCACAAAATGGGAGTTTTAAATAGAAATTTAGGAGGAGGTCAAATTGTCATCTTGTACTTTTGCTCCCTTACGTATACATACTCGCAAGCTAAACCCCCATGCTTATTCCACACATCTTTTCTCAAACACCTCCCTCAAACCCATCTTCAGACTTGCAGCAGCCTCCATGGCTCAATCCTTACAAGGGGAGTTTTGTCAGCCTTAATCTTACAGCCCAGGGAGTGATTTCCTTCTCCAGCTAATTAATGGCAGATTCTTAGTATTAAGTACACTATACCTTTACAATTCTTGGGAATGTAAGAAAGGTTGCAAATGAGAGCAGACTATTTGACCGACCTGGCCTGTTTGGCAGTTAGTAGTTAATCCATTAATTACATGGAGCTCACCCAGCCATTTGTTGAAAGATGCCAGGGTACTGGCTTCAACAGCATGGCGAGATCCACTCTCCCACAACCCTTTGCAAAAGGAAGTGCCTCCTGTTTAAGCGCCTCAGATTTAAACACACTTCCATCGAGCAGGAGTAAGGAGAACCTGAGCACACTGTTGTTCCAACTGAATGAGGATGAAACCTAATGCACACAGACAGGGGAATCATTGTGGAACCCCCAGCTCACCTATCAGCGCTTGCTGTGGCAGTTTGCCCACATTCTTGCCGTTGCCCAGAACTCTCTCCCACCGGTACTTGATGGGATCAGACCCGTCGGAGGATTTACAGCTCAGCTTCACACTGCCGCCTTCCTCCGGAGTCCCCTCCTTCCAACACCTTGGTTTCGACGGCTTCACTGTATATAAATGAAGGGATGAAAAAGCGCTCAAACACACATAGTAAACCACATGGATACGCAGAGGGGGTCTCGCCTCTGCCTTCATCATCTCACGGGGGCAAGTTTGAGCTGAACTGTTAAAAACGAGAGAAGATGATCTTTCTCGTGTGTCCTGTGCGTTACTGGCAGAATTGTTGAAGCTTCTCAAGAGTGGCTGGGCTTTGGGTTCACTGCCAAACCATCATTCTCTCTTGCTGCATGGGAAAAGATTTCTCTCGGAAATTGAAGGGGTCATCAAAAAGCAGTGAGTATTCTTTTTATATATATATACAGACACATGATTAAGTCTCTGTAGCAATGTTGGAGAAAAAAGGAAAATAGGAATCTTTGCAGCTGCAGTCTTGCTACATCAATATGCCAGTTAAATTAACTGTTCTATAATATCATAAATTGTGGGTGGTGCAGTGGGTGGCTCTGCCACGTCATAGCTCCCGGGCTTGATTCTGTCTCTGTCCATGAGAAACTTGCATGTTGTCTGCATAATCACGCAGGCTTGCTCCAGGTACTTCTGTTTCTTCCCACAGTCCAAAGACATTGCAGTGAAGCTACTGTCTCTCTGCGGTGTCTTGGTGGGTGTAACACATTGGAAGGCAGCTTCACGACTTGATTAGAGAGAAAATAAGGGCAGGCATTACTTAAAGAGGAAGAGAACACAGAAGAAGGGGTCTCTTGGACAGATCTCCATCTTTTGGTCACACTCGTTTTGAAAGTTGTAGAGTTCTCATAAAAGTGAGTATTGATGGTTCAGTGCTCTTGCACTGACCTAGGGTTTACTGATTTCAATATGGTTATACTATGGCTGAGTTAGGGTCGGCTCTTTGGAATATAAGTGCAGCAAACAAGCCACTAATGTGGTGTGGAGGAGTTTCTCCTCCACCACTATGTTGGTTAAGGAGGACTCCGCAGAGCATTCAGATCAATTAGAGTCTCTTAATTTTCTCCAGCACGTGTGTGTGTGAAAAATTAGCTCGTATGCCCAGGAAAGCCATCCAGGTTGCACCTGCTGGATCACCATGACTCAAGGAATATAGCAGCTACTAAAAGTGACTGAATGGATCATAATGTTCTCTTGTCTGTTTTAAGATTTCCATCTAAAATTATTTATTGTGTGTGTTACACCTGTTGTTTTTCTTCTAGATTACATCTTGCACAAAAAAGGTGACTGACATTTTAAAAGCAGTTCCCCCAGAACTGAAAAGACATATGAACGTTATTTTCCAGACTCCTGTTGTTCTGCATTGTCATAATTATGAAAGCAGAATGAAAAAATTAAGCACCAGATGTAAAATATTTAAATTACACGGTATGCATTTCTATTCTAATAAATTAAAGAAAAAAACATGTCTGGGGTAATTGATAGAGGATTTTTATAAACATTTGGTCCATCCAGGATTTACACAACTCCCATTATCACAACCCACTTAGACTCTAGACATAAAATATACAAATAAAATAAAGCAACTTGATTGTTAGATGATCGAACACAGCGGTATGAGTTTAATATTAAATGGGGTTTCAGCTAAGTAGAAAATGTAAATCTCTGAAGTGACAAATAGCAGAAAATACGAGACAGGGCAGGAAATAAATAAAAGTTTTGTTAAACCACAGTTCAACACCATACAAAACACTGTACAAAATATGGAGGAGGGACATAAAAAACAAGGAATGACAAATGGTTTATTGTTACAGAAACATTTGCATTTCGCTAAAAATGTCTTAAAAGTGACTGTGCATAAGTGTTTTATTTGGTAAACTGAATGCCACATCTTCTCACACAGTTTTATTAGACTCCTTTAGTAAGTCTGGTTCTGTTATAAACACGCTTGTCATCCCTGCAGTATTCCTCTGCCATCCTCAGCAGAAACAGTATGTGCTGTATCTGTATCTCGCCCCTGTATTTCTGCCTTTACATACTTTCTGTGTTTAAAGTATTACGTTAGGTCAGGGGTGCCTGAACCTGGTCCTGTAGAGCTCTGTGTCCATTGGTTCTCATCACAACTTAGCCTCCCTCATCAGCTTAACTGCCCCAGTTAGCAACTTCACACGCTGGTGCTTCAAAGAGAACTTGTAAGCCTGCTGGTACACCAGCGCTACAAGAACAGGAAGAGAGACCCCCTTTCAAGCTACCGCATATTTTGCACAGTGTCAGTTCTCTCTCCTAGGCACTTTTTACAACTTCCCTGCCCGCTCATGATAACACCCGAAAGCTCAGCTCGGCGCGGCGAGACCCACCCAGAACCGTGAGGTTGATGTTGCTCCATTTGTAGTGCCCCCCGTTCTTCACTTTGCAGGTGTACAGCCCCGAGTCCGCCAGCAGGAGGTCGGCGATGCGCAGGGAGGCGTCGCCCTTCAGGTAGTCTGCCGCGAACGCCACGCGCCCCTTCAGGCTCTCGTGCAGGTCGTCGTACACCGAGCTGCCCGAGTAGGTGATCACCTGCGGGAGAGCGGCGCAAAACGTTTCTCTCTCTTTTTTTTTTACAGTTGTTTAAGCTGTTTTTGATTTTTCTTCCCCTGAAGGTGGCTTCCAGCACGGTGAGGCACAGCCCGTGCGCACCAGAGCCATGGGGGGGGAGGGATTTCTCTGAGAAGCGAAAGCTCAGTGCAGTTCTCACATCCGTGTACAGCACACCTGGCTGCTCTGTCCTGGCTGCCTGCTAAGCGCCGGTGCCAGACTGCATCAAGCTGCACGGACTGCTGCTCTTTCTAATTCTTGTTTACTGCCTGCTGCGCACAGACGACCAACATCTGTTGCCAGCGGCAATGCAGAAGCCCTCGTCTCACAAACGATTACCTATGGAACACAGAACCTGACTGGATGCTTCACTTCAGCTGCTAACCAGAGCTGTGTCACCTACAGCTGTCAGCAAAAGTGCTACTATGCATGTCCCCATCAAGCCTCCTGCTGATGGGGGAGTTGGTGATGTTCCTGGGTGTACTTCCCCATGCCAGACTTGCGGAAAGGGGAACAGGTCTACTGCCCTGGATTCAGACAAGCTTCAAAAATAGCAAAGTTGCGGCAGTCTCTTCCTTCGAAGCCTCAGCACTGCCGCCTGGCAACCCGGGACCGTGGTTTTTCATGAACGACGAAAGCAAAATGTTGACAAACTCATTCTTTTTTAGAGCAGAACAAATATATATATATATCATTTATTCTTTCTGTAGCACGGCCAGCTGATGTGTCTTCTTCCAAATCCAATGTTCAGATCTGTTTAATTTTAATTATAAAACCCTCTGTTAACAACCACTTGAATATTAAAATCTATGTTCTTATATATAATAAATATCAAAGCATTAGTTCTTTTTTCTTACACTGATATTCCCCAGTCTAACTGAACTACTTTGATGGTTCAACACAGTGGCCTTTGTGTAGCACAGAAGATTAAAATGTACAGAATCAAGCTTTTAAAACTTCGTTCCCAGGAAGTGAATCACTTTTCCTGGTTCACTCAGGTTAATTGTGTCTCAAGCAGATTTTGTTCTCCCTCCGTTCGGCGGAGCACTGCGTGCAGGTGGTCTTGCACAGTGCTCTCCAAGGTGGTTTTTAAAATGCTGCTGGCGCCTCAGAAATGTTATGAACGGGGTGGGCATCCGTAATCAGCATGGGGATGTGTCGAATGTTAATCATGTTTTCCCAAGGTTAATGCCAATTAGGACATGCAAAATCCACAGCCAGTGCTGGAGTGGAAGTCTGTCTTACCGCCCTCTGCTTGGAGTTAGTCCTCTGGAGCAGCCACTCGATGTCCAGCGTCCTGGGGTCCATTTGCCACAGCTGGTGGTGGCAGGGCAGGGTAGCATTGTCCCCCACCACACTCTTCATCTCCGTTTCGGCTCGTACCATCAGCACGCCCAGGAAAACTGCAAGCAAAATCAAGGCCCATTCATTTACAGCATTTGACACTGCTAATTTTAATTCTTTATTATTATTTATTGCCGACAAGAAACAGAATAGGGGTATTCAGTCCTGGTGGCTCAAAGCTGGCTGCTTTGGAGTTGGGAATATATTTTTTTAATGGGATATAAAATCCCTGGATTACAGCTGGCCCAATATTAATATGAATTAATGACACAAATGCAGGTTAAATACACACTGCAGTCTAGATGCTGTGCACATTTCTTGGGCAGAGCTCTGCTATTTGCAGCACTGTTCTTTATCTTTGTCTTCTTGCTCAGCCTCTCCATGCGTTCTCAAGCCTGCCCTGCAGGAAAAAGTGCTACATATTGTCCTCTTCCTACAGAGGAGTTGGTTATGAATACCCCTCTCTGACAAGCTTCCTGCCTGTGTAAAGTCCAGCCAATAGCCCCTGTGCGGGCCAGAAAAGCGCCTGGGGGGACAGCTGTACATTATTTTTTTATACAGTATTTACAGAGTCATTTATCTTCGTGTTTTGCTTTTGGATTTAGAAGTCACAAAGGTACCCTGCAGAGTTAAGTGCTCAGCACTCAGGAGGCTTTCTGGCTGTCCTTGATACAAGTCCCTAATTGCTTCAGGACCATTGCGAGAGCTGGCATGGTTCTTATGGGCTGACACTGTCTACAAGGGGGAGGAGGGGCTGCAGCCTGCAACACAAACCAATCAGGCTGTTGTCCAGGTTGTCTAGCGCTGGGGCACTATCACTGCTTTTAAGACCTTCAGATTAACTTCATCACTGGTTTCTGTGATAAAGGCTTTCACCCCACGTCAATGTATGCCGATCCAGAAAAGCGTAACAGTACCCAGTGATGCAAATTCATGCATCAAACAGAGGTGTTTATATCTTTCTGCTGCAGGGATGAGGATCTGTTGGAAGTTTGAAACAATATATGTTTCACAATGTGGCTTTAAATGCACTGAGTACTGAACATAGAAGAAGATCGCTCAATTCAGATTCTTTTTAATACTGGGAGAGCTGAGCTGGCACAAAAATATCCGTTAACACTTATTTTGCTTGCATATTGGTATTTGATATATACATGCAGCATTTAATGCAGTTTCAAGGGGACGAGGGACGAGGCACTTCAAATCTATTCGTATTTAAAGTAAACCATTTCAGGCTAAAAATAGCGATTCAGAGGTTTTCCTTTCATATACAGTATGTGTTAGGTGATCTAGGATTTACAGTAAACCATTCAACGCAATACTTCAGGGCTAGTTCGCAGTATCTGAGGTTGAAAAGACTGATCCCACTTCCTATATTCGTGATGCTTATTGCTATGAAGCTGATTTTAAGCTAATCTTTCTCCTTTATCCATACGCTTTCTTGTAACAAAGAGTTTATTGAATTATGCTAGCATGGATATCTGCGCTTCAACCAGACACGTTGCAATAAGTAAATGCAGGATTTTATTTGAAAAATAAGAACGCAAATGCATTTCCTTTAACTTTTAAGCTGCTGCCTCAAAATCTTGTGGTGCTGTTGAATGTGTGACTTATTTTTACACTGCAGCACAGGGTGACCCAGTGGAAATGCAATGCAATGTTAAGGAGCCCCTTCTGTCTGAAGTGCTGTGGCTTTGTTGCAGTGATAAACTAGCTATGTCAATGACTGTGGGCTACAGCACGCTCATGCTCTCAGTTATTTTTTCTCTTTTTTTTCCTGGATTATGATCAACAGCAGACTTTAATTTTTGGCTCTGCAGACCGTGGTTTAACTCAGTCCAGGCAGAGAAAGAATGCAGGATAATTAACAAAAGGAAACAGGCAGCTTGGCTTAGGGAGGCTCGAGCGAACGAAGGAACCAATTTCTATGAAAATGCCCTAGGGGGAGTTGTGCTCCAGTAAATTCTCCTCCCCGCAGATTCTTGAAATCTTATTATAGTACAGCCAGTGGGACATAACCAGCCCAATACCCTTAACATTGCCCAAAGTCAAGATCGCATCCCAGTCAGCATATTGCCTTAGCTAAGGTCTTGATAATAGGAAAGCTCCTGACTTAAAACTCAAGGTATAAGAAAGCTTTCTTCATGCTAATATACACACATGGCAGACCAGACATCTTTGGTCCTCTTCTTGAATTGTCACAGAATATCACAGGAAGTCTGAAAACAGTCTGGCAATATGTACAGTATGTGGGTATTTTTGTTTAATAAAAAGCAGGGGGATATTAATAGCAATAAACTATCTATTTAAACTAAATATTTGTTCGTCTACATTAATCCCTAAACTGGGGGTTGGTATCGGGACACCAGCCGGCCAGAAGTTATGTTTACATCGTGCGTTATCACACTTGCAGTATATCTACACTTCAAGAGGTGCCAAGTGCATCTCCTGCACATAATGACTTAGTGGGTGAAATGAAGATTTAAGAGCACATTTTGGTTTGTAGGTGTGACCACCTGTGTCTGGCCACCTGGATGAGCTAAAACAGCCCCTTCTTAGAAAGCGGGTCTCTGCATCAGAGGTGGCTATGAAGCTGGTGGCAAAGAGCCCAAGGAAAGAATGCTGGGAAAGGAAGTGTGAAGTCCTCTCTTATCACAACAGAGAGCAGCTGACTGGCAGGAGCCGGGGACACTGTCTCTCTCCTGAATGTTTGTTATGAACTCCATTAAAAGTCTCTGATGAAATATGACAGTTTCATTTCACAAATATTACACGTTAACTGACTGATGTATTGTAGGGAGCCTTTATGCTCCCAGAGCACTACAAGAGCTCCACCACTGAGTAAAACTTTAAATCTCACCCCACTTGACAGGCCTATCAAGCAAGGAAAAGAGGAGGCACTAGTGCATTGCTTACAACGTCTGGGGCTACAGTGATAAATATGTCCTTGATACCAACCTCATCTGGTTTTTTTTCCATTTGCAATCTGAGACCTGGATTAAATCGAAAAACTTCGACCCACCCGCCCATCACAAATTACAGACCCACTACTTGATGGCAGGTTGCCATTAGGTAGAAGGAAGAGGTCTGTCAAACAAAACGATGCCATCGAGCACTGGGTTTGTGAGACGTGACTGGCAGGAGGATCGAAGTCGCCTTGATTTAATCCAGGTGTAACGGTAAAACCCCTTACTATACATCTGGGGCAAACATTGCTTAAATATTTCAAACATCTTTGTAGCACCACACCGTGCACTAAAACATTTTGTACATTTCGTTCCCCACTGCAGATTTGCTCCAAATTCGATGGCATCACTTGCTTACAGAGTTTAAACTGCTGCAAGAAATATAACGAGTCTGCATACTGTACCAGACACTTACTTTGAAAAGTCTGATAGCTGCGTGCTTCCAGCTAAACAAAATCCTGCCCAAAACTCGGTGTGAGCCAGTATATTCTGCAATTTCCCTCACGGGATCAATAAAGTATCTATCTAGATTTAAGCTGTCTTTTTTTGTCAAAAGAAGCAAATATTCAATTAATAAAATGAGCCACACGTCATAGCTAGCAATCAGTAATTTTGTCTCAAGTTTATTAACATTAACAAGTGTGAATAGTGCAAAAAGAATTTTGATATGCGATCACATTCATGTTGGCTGTTTCCTTCATTATATTGGAACACTTCAGGCACCCCAAATTTGTTTTTACCCTGTGCCTTCTTAAGTTACAATTCCTGAACATTTTCATCCTTTTAAAATCAAAGGCTGGGTTTACTGACTGCAGGCTGCACTTTAAGAGGGTAAGCCACATAATCCACTCCCTTCCACGCTGGCAACAAGGAATTTTCCACTCGCAAGTTACAATACTATTTAATATCAGGAGTAATTCCAGCATGGAGCCCACAGCTGATAAAAAAAGATGCTTAATGTTAAGAATGTCACTTATGTTCTTGTTTATTTTGATAGATTCATAAGAAGCTTGGATTAATGGTGGAGACTACAGCTTCTTCAGAAACTAAAGACACACTAAAGAGAACGTGTTTAAGGAATGCACTGTATTGATTAAAATCATTAGGTGATGCTAAAATGGATATAAAAATGTTTTAATTTTGCCCTATAAATTTAAATTGCTTCCTGGAAGAGTAGTTTATGCCTGGTGACTGAATAAAAAAAATGTTTTATTGGGATATTGGTTTTATGACAGAAACTTTTAATTCCCCCAAAGATTTCTTTCTCAGCAAAAAATGTATTTACATCATTCCCAAAGGAACATCCTGTCATAATAAAATGTGCTTACTTTGTCTGATTTGTGTCTGTGCTCATGGGATACCTGAGTTTGGCTCTGCTTAGAAATTCAGACTCTATAGAGAAACAGGAGACCGCTTCCTTAATTCTGTTCTTCTGGGGTTTGGCATTACTCCAAAATCCAAACCTGGTTAAGTGTTCTGTGTCATTGTTCCTGCGAATGAGGCAAGCCATCACAACCACTTCATCTCTGCTGCTTTCACATGGTTCCTGTAAGGTTCAGACACTCACGACTCTCTGTAACAGACCACAAGACTCCAGCACACTCACTTTTGAAGCCACAAGGTTCCTGTCCTGGAAGAATGAAAAACATTCCTCCCGCGGGGGTGAATAAATAAACAATCTTACATACACAGGGTGTGTGAGTGAAGGTGGTACGTTTTGTACTGGTGACACTGGATAAATGACAAGCAACTCACGATGAAAAGTCACGTCTTTCATGTCTCGGAAGAATACCTTCTGGAAGTTTACAGCTGACACTTCTGAAGCTCAGCTCCATAAAAAAGTGTAACAAATCCTACTTTTGTACAAAACCATGAATAAATCTGATCCGTAACGCCACAGACAACCCACACCAAAGACTGTCTGCACAGAGAGCTCTTCTTTCAAAGTGTGCCTCTTCTGTGGGACTCAGATTGGAGTCCTGTGTTTTCTTTGGAGAGCTGCGCCGGAGCCAAAAGGGCACAGTCTCCCCGGAGCACCGCGAGCTGCTCCAGACGCACAGCGCTGACGCCTGCGCACACTCCACCCCGTCCCAGCACCGGCGCTCTGTGAATTGAGGTATTTGGTGTGAAGAGGCAAAAAACAAAAACACAAGAAACCCTCTACGTGTTGTAAAAAGACAGCAAAATGCCTGCTTGAGGCCTGCTTTTCCCCAGAAGATGTGCTGTCGATGTGCTTGAAAGAAAGGCCAGCCGGTGCCATAAAGGAAAGGGCTTGTCAGTGGCCCTTAATTGGAATCGCATGTGTGTGTACAGTAAGTCAGCCAGTGGCCTTCTCTGCAGGATTCGAAAGCAGCAGTTCAGCACTTGTCGAAATGAAAAGAAAACACATCTTTTTCCTGTCTATATCCCTGATGATTCACTTTTTAATTATCTTTTGTTATTATTATTCCATGAATGATGTTGTTCTTCTCTCTCCCCCCCCCCCCTTTGAGTGGCATTAAGTTATTTATGTTTTTATGGAACATAATAACATTTTTTGTTTCATATGAAAAGGGTGTGTTTAATACAGAGGGCTAAAATTACATCATGAAGAGAGAATGAGCATGAAGCGTGAAAGAAACAGACTTTTCTCCTTTTGAGAAACAAAAAGATTCTCCTTTCACCTGCCGGAGAAGCAAAACTGCTTCCCTGCAAATCGGCTATTACCTTAACTTGAAGATTACCTGGACAGTTACAGCCATGTTCCAAACGAGGTTTTAGAAGATTAGATCATTAATTACCTTGGTTCTGTTGTGTCAAGTGCTGATAGAAAAAAAAAAGAACTGGTTTTCTGAGGGGAAGAAAGCTGTGACTGGTTCGTTCCAGCCCTTCTCAGTGACGTATCTATTCCAGGACAGGAATGAGGCAGACACCAGTCTGTGATATACTGTATGAGTGACTGTCCAAGCTGTTGCATACACGGGACCCACTCTTTAGCATTCTGATAGGGGATGGGAAGCAGGACTGCAGCCCTTCCCAGACTTCCTTGGCATCACTGCAATTCCTTCATATTGAGTGAGACGAGAATCTCAGTCTCAGTCACACACCAACCTTCCTACTGCTACCCCAAGCCTATGAGCTATAGTATGTTTGGCGGTGGTTCCAATGATGCGGACTAATTTTTGTGTGCAGCTTAGCCGATGCCAAACTCCCTTTACGTTGCTAGAGCTGGATTTGAGCGCTGACCTCCAGAGATCAATACTTAATAAGCTTTTGTGCTGCCAAGCCCCTTTTGCTGCAATCTGCAATTTTTTATGTCCATTAGGTGGAAAATACAGCTGACTAGGTGTGGGTGCAAAGAATGTGATATGTATCTTAGTCGCCCTGCTCTTGTGATGGGTGCTTTATTTTATAGCATTGGATGGCTAGTGCAAACATAAAATAAAACCGCCCCCTTCAGTATTGTTCTACTGGTTTTACTAAATTAAATTTAGTACCTTTCTGAGGTTTTAAAATACATCTGCATTTTTCATTTACTGCTTGTAGGAATGCCATAAAACATGCATAAATACAAAGGCTACCAGTACAAAAAAAAAGACAAATTGAAAACAAACTCTAAAGTTTCTGCTTTGCTTACCAATGAACTTGAGAAGCACACACCATTAAAACAGTTCTCAGTTGTGGTTGGGCACACTGGTCCATTTCCAACGATATTTCGGCAGCTAGGAAAGTCTTGTGGTTTGCAACACTAAAAAATGATGCCTGCTGGCTTCCTCCATATGATAAAATACAGAATCAAATGTTTTACTGCCTCGCCCTGCACTGGAAGAACAAAACTTTAGCTGCACAACATTCCAACTTTTTGTCCTTAAAATAAATTCAGCTCAGACATCTGTGGATTTCACCCTCACAAAGCACTTGGTAGAACGTGAAAGGATCTCAGTTGCTCATGCTAAAGTGATTAAAATACAAGCGCATCCGTGTGATGTCTTGCGTTTTTCTGTTGAGTTTAATCGGGCTGTGCACCTCCCTCAGTGACTGTGGAAACTGGGCTGAACACGCCCTGCATGGGCGAAATAGGAAAAGCAAAAAGCCAGCAATCATGTTTACATTTAATAACCTCCTAATTGAAACCACATATGATTCCTCACCCGCTAACATCTGCACTTAAAAAGCCATGGCAGAAAAACAGTTTAGTTTGTTTATATGTAAACTGTTTAGAAACACCACAAATAGACTAAATAGTTTACAGAGGGATTTTAACTTGATAACTGTAGTTGAAAATTAAAACGACAGGAACAAACTGTAATCAGAAAGCTGAAGACACTGTGATTTAGGGTGCAACGAATCTGTAAGAAAACTATTGTTCACTGCTCCATCCCCAAGAATGCATGACATCTGCAGCGTTCAAGCGAATGTCTACGTCCACGAGTGTGTATTCACAAAGACTGTGGGTGGTGATGCTGCTGGTGTTGGCTTTTAAACATTTCTGGTATGTGAAATCTGGCCAAGACTTTATCGACCCCACAAAAAATGGGGAATATAGGCTTCCATCTCGTGGGCGTTGGCGGCATGAGCATATTGGCTGTTTTTAGGTTTCAATAGGAACAACAACACCCATGATCAAAGCGTGATGAACTACTATGGAGCGGATATTGGCTTAACCCACTTGGCTGAGGGCCGACCTCCTGGCCATAGGACAAGGAGGCCAGGACCCCCCCCTCCTGCAGGGTAACCAAGGGGCAGCTGCAGAGGTGGAGTTGTGGGTGGAGGTGGGATGCAAAAGACGTAGGCGAGGGAGAGTAGGAAATCACACTGGTATTTATAGCGTTTGGCAGAGGAAGGCTGAAAGGAGCGATTGCTAATTACTGACAGCTGAGTACGATTGAGCTTGGTTGTTGTCATCCCTCCCGAACCTTTGTTATAAACCCCATTAGGCCTTCAGTTCACCACTTTCCAAAGCCATTTCTCAATGGTGCTTCCTGTTGCCCTGTTCAGTTTGTAGAACTGATAAGAACTACAGAACCAAACGTGGAATTCTGGGAAATGCATTACCACACAATCCCAGCAATCTTAGCTGGTGTCAAGCGATTACCATGGTCTATAAAAAACAAACACGCAGACTGGCTTTGAGCAACTAAAGAGTGTCTCTTATACCAGCATCCCCAAAATATAAATCGGCTCATCATTATTTATTTATCATTTTGCAAAATAAAGTTGATTTCCATGGGCCAAATGTGGTCGAAGGTGGCCTTAAACCTCCATGTAGCCTATAGTCGTGTTTTACGTTACTACACCAAATGCCAGGAGAAGGAAACAAAAATGCTTTTTTTAAAACGAAATCCTGCGCTCAAGCATGGTACTGAAAATATATTAAATATTAAAACCCTATTTCAAACACAAATAAAAGCTCTTTATAACCTTGATTCGTTTACTCAGCAGTTAAATAACCGAAACCCAATAACCTGAGGGTGAAATATAAAAATAATCTCTGGCATATGGAATCATACCCTGGTCGGGCCTAACCGCAGAGTGCGACTGAATGAACAATTTGCTGGCAAGCCCTGTCTCAGGGGAATACTGTCCCATTAATGCTCCTGTCCGACTGCGGCATTTCCCAGTGGGACCTGAGCGACGGCAAGGCCAGCGCTGGCCTCAGAAGATGACTCCACATCTTTCTTATCGCCCAACATTCCCAGTGCTGCTCCATCCCTCCCTGCCACTGAGCGCGGTTTCCCGAAGGACAGCAGCGCAGACGTCGGGAGCACGCCGATGTTTTCAGCAACAGCTGTTGAATTCGAGGTTAAAAGAAAAGGGAACCACGGGTAGCCATTACTCAGAGGACACAGTGGAAGAGGGCGTTTCGGTCTCTCTGGTCAAGTTCCCTGCGCTGTTTTTTGTCTCTTTCTGTCTGATACAGAAAGTCTCAGAGTGAAGGCTCACCTCTTCACACGGGAGAGATGGAGATTGGAAACAGATGACCGTTCTCTGATCTCATCCATTAGCCCAGGCCAACGTCTCATCCGCAGAGCATGATTAACAAAAGATGTGGCGTGAAGGAGCCAAGCGGTTTTCCTTTCATTCTGGGGGGGATTTTAGCTTTAAGATTATACAGTACAGGTCAGAAACACAGCTGAAGGCAGATCTGGACATTTGGTTTTTAAATGAACCCATTTTTAAGAAGACACATCACAGTCGTTTAAGAAATTTACATCGTTTACAGTCAAAAGCAAGCTGTGGATATAATTAAAACAGATACTGAGGCATGTGTTGAATGACATGGTTTCTTTTTCTTGTGCAAAGTGAAACATGGAAATAATGTTGGATTATACAGAGGAAGGTGATGGCTGAGTGCTTACTGTACATCCCTGATTAAAAGAGCCTATGATGGGATGTCAGACGTAACCTCAAAATAAAAAAAAACTTGAAAAACAAATATATCATAACAATTCAGGCCAAGTGCAGCTGATTACTCTACAGTACAAACACATCAGAGAGTGGCTATCAGCAATAAGTCCTTCATACACTTTTTGTTGTCGCAATGAAGTAAAAAAAAAACTGGGAAATGGAAAAGACAATACATTGCAGATTGCAAGAGGGAATAATAATACATTATGAAAAAAAAACAGGAAATTGGACAAAAGATTGCTATTCTGAAACTTGCCGTGTGTTGTCCGCATTGCCCTGCCCTGTAAATATCTTAAAAATGTAAAAGAGAACATTTTTAGGGAGTGAATGATTGCAGGGTTGTGCTCAAGTCAGACCATACACAGCGAGGATCCTGGGGGACAGTGCTGCAGTTTTTCCAGTCCAAAATTTATCACACTGACAATGCAGCTGTCCTCTTGGGTATAACGCCAGGCTTGTATTTAATACAATTTTAAAGGATCCTGTTGGAAATTAGCTGAAGGAACTGTTATAGTGGCAGTAGAAGCTATACCAAGGAGATGGAAGTAGAAATCTCTCCAAAATGCTACTAAAGTAAACATGTGTTCTTAATGAAGCTCACAGGACCTCATAGCAACCCTGTGGTTTTACTGCTACAAGGGTTTACAGTGCACACATATAGGTATTCCAAAATACATGTGTAACTTTAACCTTTGAACATTATCAAAGCATTTTTTCAAACTACCATGTCAAAGTCCATTTTGTCTTTATTGTAGTTTGGAACTGTTTTGATTTTGTGCGTGATATAACTTGCAAGTTATTAATACTTAGACTGCTATATATGAATGCCATAGCTCATTTTAAAAAAATCCACCAAATATCTCTTTATAGAATGCAACCTGTGTACTATTATAGAAAGTGTCACTGTCCTGCAGAAATGCAACAATTCTTTTAGTTTTAGGAGAAGATAATATATTTTTTAACTGCTGGAGTGATGTTTTAATGTCATCATGCCTTGTAAAAGATTACACTAAAGGCCATAACAAAATATTATTTTTCTGTATTTTTAGGTAGTTTTTAGGCATGCTTTCTGAAGTTAAACACAGTGCCTAATTTTCCATTTTTGCTTATGCAGAGATTCTGAGTAAAGATTAATGGAGAATTCTTTCACCATTTGGACTTTGCGCATACTGTACATCAAGGACTTTTGTTGCTCCATGAGAAAGCAGAGTCAATTCCCATACTATACATTAAACTCACTTAAGAGGTGTTTTCAGTTTCGGTATTTTAAGAAAAATAAAATCTACAATTTGCAATAAACCTTCTTTCCTCCCTTGAAAGAACTTTTGTTGTAAGAACTAATTCTAACATGAAGTGGGTGCTATTAAAAAAAACACCATGCATATCAGTTGTTAACATAGGCTAAGCCAAAATGTATCATATATTAAATCAATAGTATTCTTTTGATACTTGTTTTTTTCTGTGTTACACCCTATAATAGGCAAAATTCTCTCTATTGGTACTCAAGGCCATACATAGCCTTACATTAAAAACAAAGATTTTGTGAAGTCATAAAAAAGAAAGAATGATCACAGGAAAACGTTAAAAATCCCAGAGCAAACTTTGTACCATTGGTACCCAAAGCGTCTTACTGCATGCATGCAAAGAAACTGTTTTTCTGCAGCTGTGTTCCCCTGGAGAAAACTCTGATATCAAATGTATCCTTAATCAAGGCTTAGGCATAGTTAACGTCACACTCTCTAGCAAGCCACTTGGGGTAGGTTCGCAGACCTAGGCTTGCTTACATAAATGACCATTAGGAAGCCCGCGATTAGTAATTATTACAGTCAGTGAAACCAGTGAGGTGAGCAGCAATTCTGTCTGAGGCCACTGCTAAAAAAGTTAAGACACTTTACTGGCCATACCACCTGCAGTTCTTAAGTATGGATCTAAGAGGACATTTGCTGACAGAAGCAGAAAATAGCAAAGCTGAGACACTGAGATTAGAGACTAATGGAAGACAATACAGCAATTTAGGATTGATCCCCAACAACACTGTCCCACTGCTGCAACCTTCCTTTGAACCAAGTTGTTATCTCAGAGACTTTAAGAGAAATGAAAAGAAAGAAGTGTGTGTGTGTGTGTGAATGGCCATACAAATCATTTTCGTAGTTAGAAATTATGAAACGCCCTGTTAAAAGCAAGGAAGTTTTTATGCCCGTTGAAGTAAAACAAAATGCCTGACAAAGTATGGCTTGGACAGATTCCAAGTGCTTGTACAAATGTGCTAAAGAAATTATACTTTGAGTATACAGCTTGTCCAAAGTCATCCATTATTAATACTATTAGTAATATCTTCAGTAAAGGCTTTGATGCATAAATATTTCTGGTAAAGGTAGGTTGTGTACTTTTGTCCAACTGAGCAATCTTGCTTTCATAAAATATACCAACATTTTAATGACTGATGATTAACATGCTGCAATACACAGTTCAAAATTAAAGGCTCAAATGCTGTACATGAGAGGTTAAGCTCCCCCTGGCGGTTTTACAAGGCGACGCCGGATAGTTAGTCACGTGACACACGTGAACCGCGTGATACCCCGGTGGGCGTGTCGCGGTATGCCGCGAAATACCTCACCCATTTTGAATGACTGCATCTGTATACAAGATGCTAAAATATGCAGGATTATGTTTTCTTTTCCATAGCCAATTTGACAGACTTGTGAGCACATGGACACACAGGTGTTCTCCCTTCACTCCAAGCTAAGTTAATGACTTTCGAGCAGAGTGCCTCACAGATGTGTGCTGACCACCCAGCTGGGTTAGAACCACCCACATAGAGAACAAATAGTGCTGCAGCTTCAGCCTTGATACCAGTGACCAAACGTACCTCAAGGTAGCCCCATGTCCAGCTACGAGCCTGGTCACTGTTTTCCTTTCCACGCCTACAGATCCCTTCTGACAAAACACACACTTACTGTAAATAAATATAAGTAGAACAAACCACTCTTCAACTAAATAATGGTTCAACTTTCCAGACAAAACACCTCAAAAAATAAAATAACAACTGCCGTGGTATTCCACAAAACACGGACACAAACAGTGTGAGAAAAATAAAACACCGTCTTCCTTAAAGGAAAGATGATTCACTCTCAATTTGTCCCAAATCGTCCCTGCCATATTCTGGTGGGTACCACATCCTCAGTGCAAGGAACAGTATTTCTGAAATAACCACCAAGGTCTTAATTTTGGTAGCCTCCTTTGTGAAGCGGGGGGGAGGGGACACAGAGCCCTGAGGAGAGGCTGCTGTGAAGCAGACACCTCACATTGCACAGAGCGCCTGAACACAGTGACAAGCCTCAGCCTGGATGGCAGGGCGGCTCAGAGCTTTGCGCAGTCAAGGAGAATAATGCACGTGCTATGCATGGGTGGACTAATGCCAGGGCAATGACAACATTTCCCCAGGATTTAATAACAAGAACTGATTAAATCATCTTCAGTTTTGTTCCAGATGCCAGGAGCTTCGTGCATCTGGAGTATGGATGGATCAGACTCAAGCCAGCACTGAAGGCACCCTATCTGTTTCAGAAGGGCTTTGCTGGAGGCTTATTTATCCCAGAGTGCACATCACAACAGCCAGGACACCATTTATTCTCCTGTGGATTTAGATAGCTTAAATAAAAAACAAAACTAAATAAAAAAACGTCTTTTCAGATGACTATTATTACTAGTTGTGGTGGTGTCCACATCATACAGTATGGCGCAAAGAATACAGAACGCTGGCGACAATTTAACTGAAGAAAAGGTTAAAGAGACGACAGGATAATTTTGAAGAATGATTTTTCTTTTAATATGTAGAACCTGCTGGGGATTAAATGGTGCACAGATATTACAGACATGCATGCAGAGAAATGTTCCATTGTTTTGATTCTTTTATCCTTTTTAGAAAAATGCCTTAAAATGTCTCAGGTATTCTTTAATAAGCAATGTCATGATTTTCTGAAGTCCCATCTTGCAAGAGACAGCCACACACACTGAGCAGTGGTGATCCCTGGGGCACAGGCAGCCGATTCAGTGATGTGACCTTCAAGACTAGTCTTCTAATCCCTATCCGTACTGAGACAACAGTTAGCAATTAGCTCCTGGATGTCAGTGAGAGGCACCTGACCCAAGCACACTGTGACTGGAGCCTTATCTACCCTGCCAGTCAGGTGAATGTCTGCTCAAGAGAATGAATTCACCAGTCCTACCACACACATATAAAAAGTGTCAAATGCATTAAAATGCACACTGGTTAGCTTTGCTGCCTGGCAGTGCTGGGTCCCTAGGTTCAAATCCGGATGTGGGGCATCCTTCCCGTGTTCATGTGGATTTTCTCCAGGTTGCTCTGGTTTCTTCCCAGAGGAAAATAAAACATACTGGGAAGATAACTGGTTTCTGGGAAAACTGTCCCTGTAGGGAGGGGAGCTAGAAAAGATGCATGAAGAGTTGTGGGCAATCGGTGAGTATGTATTCACAGGAGAGCAGAAGTGTGAGATTACTATTTGACCTCCTCCCGAACCTGTGTTAAATAACATCATGGTTTAAACCACTGTTTCAGGTAACAATCTCTCTGCAAACATCCCTGATAACCTTGATAGCCTTGACACCAGCAGACTGGACCTTTCCAGTGAGACGCTAGAACGCTCTTAAGAGCTCTATGAGGGATGAAAGGGTGGGGACACCATCACCATCTTGTCTTATTCTGCAAGCCTAGTCACGTTTGCAGTGCAGCTAAAGAGACAGAGGTGCACCCTGAAGTCTAAGCTTTTAAAAAAAAAGACTCTTATCAGGCTTCTCAGTTCAGGCTGCTTAGGACATGGTTGCATTCTGGAGCACCAATCTCATGGCACCCAGCTTGAACAGTGTTAATTAAGCCAATTAAGACTCCATGATGTTACATTTCTGCTCCCAGGGGCAGGACTGTCTCCATTGTCACGGGCCCATTCATTGCAAATTCACTAGATATTTTGAGAAAAGTCAACTGCTTTTTGGCAGGTCTCCAAAATGTCATAATCTTTCACCAGCTTGGAATAATTTCCTCTTCTTAGACTTTACCTGCTCACTGTTGCCTGCTCCCAGTGACATCTTTAATGACAACAGTCTGTGCGTATTTCAGATCTGAGGGAGACTTGTGTCTCACAGATGAAAACAGTGGTAGCTAGTACATACTTCCACATCTGGGAAGTGTTTTGGGTATGTGTGTGCTTTCAGAGCTGACTATAGCTCTGAGGCCTCAACCACTCCTTCTCAGTGACTATTTCTATAAATAATAATAAAATAATCCTTGTGGACAACACAGTCACAGCACTTCAAAGAGCTTTATAGGTATACACTTCTGTGTTATTATCAATCTTTAGGTAGTGTGTCTTTAAATTCACAGCTCTAAATGAAGCATAAAACTTTTTTCACAAGTTGGGTGGAGGAACCCTCAAGTAATAAAACTGCACTTTGTTTCCTTCATTTGCAGAAATTGTTTTAAGGGTAACACACACCCTTTTAAATTTTATTTTGCTAGGACAGAACTTACAACAGTGGGCTCATAATGTCTGCCATCGTCACTTCACAAAACTTCTTTTTTAAATTAAACCATTTTCCTCTATTTAAATGCATCTCTTGCATTTTGTTCTTTTGCTTTCAAAATCAGTAAACATTGTTGAAAGAGATGAGCAGCACATTTAAGAATCTGGACTGGACAGAAACTTTCAGACACCTATCTTCCTCAGAGACCCTCAAGTAAGCCAGTAAAAATGCTAAAAAATATTTCTTCTGAAAATATAAGAAAAATTAATGAAAGCCGAAAAAGCTATAGGTTTATTTTAATTAGAGTGGCAAAATGTAGAAAGGAAATTAAATTATTCTGGAATATAAGCGAAAAATCACTATACTTTAGGCAACTAGGTGCAAAAGTAAGGCCTGAAAAATTGCCTGCTTAATGTCAGTAGTTTCCTACAATAAATTAATCTTAATGTCAGTTGATTTTGATGCTTGAATGTCACTGCATTTTAATTGAACTTCACAAATGGCAGGATTGCTTGTGACTGTGAGCAGCAGAAACAAATAAGAAAACGGCACTCCAACCCAAACCAAGTGACCTCCCTGCATAAAAGCCAGAGCAATGTAATTAAATGCAATAGCAGAGAAGCATTAATGACAATATTGATTCTGGAGATTCTGCAACTCAGTTCAACAGCTCCTGCAAACGCCCACTCTGTCTCTTTACCAGAGGGATTTCTCTGTTCCTCAAGGAGGTGATGCACAGAGACAGGGCTGTCGTTCTGGCCCGCTAGCCTCCCTGTGTGTTCCGGAGGGCAACAGGAGCCTGCTAGACAATTATGACAAGTGTGTCACACTGCGGGGATGCTGCTGCTATCCAAACATCACACTGCAATTATACCATCCTGACTTTGTCACTGATTTCATTTTATTCCGGTCGTTCTGCAGTGAAGGGCTACAGGAGAGGAAGAGCAGGTCCAGCACAAGCAGGCATCCTTATAAAACATTCAGTCACTGCAGGCCAGCCGTGTCCCGGGAGGGGACTATGATTGCAGTGCAGACATGTCCCATCTGTGCTCCAGTCATCACTTAGGATGACGTTATACGCAAAAGCCTACAACTGGGCTTCAAGCAAGACTACATGAGAAGCATTAAAACCACCTGACCAGCATAGCGCACACTTAAGATTGTCCTGAAATTGAATTAAATAGACTGAAAAACACAGACAAAAGTGAAACATATATTACATGACAATATTTAAAAGATGCAAAGGATCAAGTAACAGGTTTGTTCCATGCTGAAAAAAAATAAGAAAGAGAACACAACGTTTCGGCCGTGGAGCCTTCTTCAGGTGTGAAGAAGGTGTGACACCTGAAGAAGGCTCCACAGCCAAAACGTTGTGCTCTCTTTCTTCTTTTTTTCAGCATGGAATAAACCTATTACTTGTTCCTTTGCTGCCTACGCATGCTGACGCAGCTACCCACCTGAACTATATATTTATAAGATGTTGATGATAATAATATTGGAAATCCCCCCACATTGGTGTGACCAATGATTTTTTAGTCTTCAACCATGCAAAGGTACAGGAAAGGGGATATAACATTTTTGTTGCTGTTTTTTTCCAAAAGTTTTTGAAATTACATCACACTGAGTATGGCTAAATCAAATTTCAAATTTCCATATGGGAATCCAATTTGTCATGAACTAGCAATGTCGAGAATTTGTCCCTTTCTTTGGACAAATTTAGAAAATACCTGTGTAGAAAATCACAGGAAACCTAACTAACCCCGCTGTTAACATAAACATAAATCACCATACACATAGCCAAAAATTAGTTTAAAGAAATGTCCGAGCTGAATTCAGAATACACTGTTACTGGTATTGCCCTAGTATAAGGGCTGGATACATTCTGAATTTCCCTTCCTTCAGGCATTATTGTAGTGCTACATCGGCCTGATTAATCTTGACTATACATGGCAATCAGGTGAAGCTGTGCACCCTGCCAAGAAGCATTCCACCTTCAGTCTAAACTCAACACACACACACACACATGCGCTCCTGACAGCTTCAAAAGCCCCGAGTTCCCCTGATTCAACAAACAGTCCGCATTCCAGATCTGGTGGACCTCTTTGTTTGGATTAGCTGAGACAGAACAGAGCAACAGCAGGCTGCCAGGCTAGAACGGCACAAGTCTTTAAGCTCCGTGTCACGCTCCTCACTTGAACTGCTGCAGCCCCTCCATCTCCTTATACAGTAATGATGACCAATATTGCCTTTAAATGGGAGAGCAATTTCCTGTGTATCTCTCTCTCTCTCGCTCAAGGGTAGTTCTTCAGATCCCACATAATACAGAGAGAAAGCAATAGAAGAAACAGCAATATTGGCTCTTTGGTATTTCTTAAAGTCACATGGTTGAACATGCTGTAAGATTTTCTCAATAGGATCAGTCTAAAAAGTCTCCCTGAACTTGGACCTTACTCAGTGCCATTTCAAATTTTATCTACAGTGCACATGAAGAATTTCAGACATGAATGAAACCAGACGTTATTAGCGGAGCAGTGGCAAGGCTGCAAACCATTTCCTTAAAAGAGCTGAGGAAAAGATTTCTAATATCTTCTGAGCTGACTGAACGCTACCATGTCTCTGAGCTGAGACTATGGAAGTACTCCAAGAGCCACAGCTTCAGTGACTTAAAGTCACTTAAAAACAAAATATCAAATACAACTACTTTACATTTTTGCATCAGGGAGAATTAGTGTCATTGCTGTGATAAGTACCTATGCAAATGTGCCTGTCTCAACCACACAGCATTTCACTAATTTGTCGACATCATCGACCTCCATCTGAAGCAATAAACTGGAAATGATTCTTTACCTGAATCCATGTATAAAATGAGAATAGAAAGCGATCTTCAGATTTTTCATCAGTTAATATTTCTTACATTATTTGAAGAAGCAAAAACAACAAACTAGATTTACATTGGGTCCAGCTCTTGGTCTAGAAAATATCTGGTGCTCGCAATTACGTGGATAATTGCAAACAGAACTTCCAGGACTCAACAGAAGCACTTTAAAAGCTCAGAGAAGCTGATAAAGCAAAACATTTTATGCAAATGCATGACAAAGCTCTTATGATATTTGTGGGGGAAGGGGTTGAATCATTCAAACACCGCTGCTGAAATGTTTGGAGATTTATTTTGTGTCTACAAGCAGCCTCCTAACGGAGGTGAAAAATGCAACTGAGCATAAAAACCTACAAAAGCTCCTATATGAAGAAACTGTGTTTACACAATCGCACAATCTTCACTGCATCTCTTCATCATTCGGTGAAGGGCTGATCTCTAAATAGCGGTGTTAAGACCCACAACAGTGTGGCTACTTGGGCTAATTGCTTTTACCCTTTGTTTGCACTGTACTGTATACAAAGCTAGACATGACATTAATCCATGTCATCTCTGGTGTCAGGACACAATTACATTTCTCAGGTGATGATGCCATTTTGTAAGAACTCCAATAGTTGACAAAAATACAAAATATACCTTTTAACATGGTTTGGTGGTTTCTGCACCACCCGGTAGTTTCTATTTTAGCTATAAAAAAGTTTTCTTAAAAAAATATATATACATATAATCAAGCATTGTATTTCCAATGGCAATTGCTTTTGTCTAATTTATCCTTCTGTTTTCTGTGTTTCTGAGAGAACAGGGACACAAAGCAGGCTTGCAAAGACCGTAGTTAACACCTACAGTAAGTTTTTGTTCTTACTGTAAATAACATACAGGTAATACTACTACAAAATCAGCAATTAATTTAAGCATCAATATATTTATGAGTTGATCCACTGTCAACAAGATCTCTCTTTGTTGCAACCGCAATGTGAAATCAGAACGTTCTGTTTCCGATGTAGAAATCAGAATTGCAGTAAAGATCTGATGAAAAGAAAGCATTGTACTTCACTAAGACGTCGATCGAAAAGAGCGTGTCTTTTTTACTGAGCCTTTCTTTAAAAATCCATCTTGTAAGTAAAGAGTACAATCTCGTTTATAAAAATATTTACCCTAATCAGGATTTAAGCCACTGCTTCTCTGATGATCCTTGGTTATGTGCCATAAACGTTTTACTGCAATGTGCGTCTTTAATCGATTTCCAGCCAGGTCTTAGCAGATCAATCAACCCACAAGATCCTTTTAATTCTACAGGGTGTATAAGAGATTATATCAGTAACTGTTTACTTCTTAAAGGGATCCTTTTCCATTTATTGAAGTACACATTACATAACAAATGTGTTTGCTTGACTCAACCAGGTGATTTACCACTTACAGTATAACATTTTTTTTAGCTTTCCACAATACTAAAAACTTTTTTCTAAAAAAAAAAGCAAATAAGAGAGACGATATATAGCTGTTCACTGAAGAGTGATCAAAACTTTTTAAATTAATACCGAAAGAGTGATAAACAGCTTTCCTTGTTGCTATGACATCTGCACAAAAAAAAATTGTTGGGTTAGATGCCATACTTTTATAAACATAAATTACATCCTGGCATTTTTTTTTTACTGCTAACGTGTAATCTCATAGGTCACACTGCAATGCATTTCACAAATGCACTGTATATCAATCTTTGCAAGAATAGCTCCAAGACAACGTTTAAGGAAAAAACTCTTCCCCTGCAATACACCACTCAGAGAACTGTCCTCCGAATAGGAAATTTGTGCCTCGCAGAGCCGACCACAGAAGTTATTTCTCGGCAGACCTTGACGAGGCCCACGCATCACCGTGAGGTTTGATGTTCTGCCAGGTTTATATGCTGCCTTGTGAAAAGATTAATGTTCACGGGAAGCAGACCCTTACTGGTGGAGCCAGAAAGGGAGTAAATAGATGGTCTCACACAAGGTGCAGGTGTTCTGTGCATCTTGTTTTCTTTTTGTAAAATAATCCACTTTGTGAGGAAATAGTCTCATAGTCTTCAGTCTCTTCCACACTTTCTGTTTTGATGGCCTTTTACGCAACATCCTCTGGTTTCACATGGTCAGATAAAGCTGTCGCATAACGTGCCCTTCACATCCCAGTAGGCCTTACATTACATCCAAACCTGCAATAGCATTCCAGCTTCCAGGTAAAAAGAAGAAAGACGGTCCTGTGTCTTTCTTTCAGGGTGGTAACACTAAAAGACTGATGGTGCAGCTACTACACTGGTACAGTACTGACATCTGCAGCCATGTCACCATTTCGTTGCATTCAGTTACAAAATGTTGTGCCCAAGGCCGTGTCCTTGCACTTAGGCAGTAAATACTGTGCATCAGCTTGTATTTTAATCATGGGGATAAGACTGATAGCCATGCCCTGTCGTGTTAAGTGCTATCATTCATCAAACCTCAAGCTTTTCACTTCTGTCAGCTCGGGCTATAATGCAGTTCAGCTATCAAAGTGAGTTAGGAGGTCCCAACCTAAGCACTATTCTCCATCCCAGAAGAGAGATACCACATAGCTCAGTATAACCGGCAACACTGACAGCTCACCTTGAAAAAGAGATCACAAACTTGATGGATATGGACATTGATCCACTCTCTTACCTCTGCAGCAGCTAGGGGTCACCATGAGACATTACTGAAGCATATCAATGGGGCGTGGAGGATAAAGAGGTGCAACACTGACACTGCCCTCCAGATCAACTTTGTTTTGATTGTTCCTTGTAAGTGAATCTGATCTGCAATCTCTTATTTTCCACCAAAATATAAAAAAAGAGGGAAAAACAATTAAAACCTCTCTTCAGAAAAATCTGAAGTACTGTAGCAAGAGAGCTGACAAAAAAAACCCAAAATTATGATCATGCACTTTTGTAACCACTGAAATCGGGGGTGGTGGGGGGAGACTGTCATGTATCAATGCAAAAAAACAAACTGTTTCCAAAGATTGCACATCTGGGAGTGGAGTTCTCTTCTGCTGTCAACATCTGGTGTTTTGTCCTGAAACTGGATACCCAGCATTGCGCCCTGATGACTTCACTCACCAAGCCTCCCATTAATAACAGCCTTTTGATTGTTTCGCATTGAGCTTTAATAAACTCCCACATAACCCAGAGAAGGGCATGCTGCAATCATTTTCTTAGGCAATGTTTGCAGCTTTCCTGCAGACCTGCTGAGTCCAGCTGAACCAACATGCTGTGGCAATTATGGAGACAGGAGCCCACACTGCATTCTTTCCATATCCTCCACGACTGGAAAAGTTCTGGGGTTTATTAATCAAGCCTTTTTTGCCAGTACTGTTTTATTATTGGAAAAATGTGTTTGACCAACTTATGAGCTTAGAAAAAATCCTACAAATGTTCACGACAATTCAATTGCAGAAAATGTTTCATGTTTATTTACAAATCATAAACTCCAGTAAGAATCACATCTTACTAAAGGCAGTGCAAACTTAGTATTTAATGTATGTTTTCCATTACAAATCACACAAACTCTTTAGAAGATTGGTTTATTTAGCAGTTTTACATTTGATGGGGTTACAACTAAGTTGGATATTATGTCAAAGCCCACGATTTCCAGCCTCATATTCAGTAGTTCTGTCAAACTGTAATTAAGGTGAAACAAGATGACGAATATAAAGAGACAGTCTAATTAATATTTCAGTGTTTGGTGTTAACTCATCTAGCTGAGGAAATGACAGCTCTGGTCATAAGGTCAAGCCTGCCAAAACACCCTTCACTTGCAAAAAATGAACACGGGAGGCAGCTGCAAGGATGGAGTTGGGGTGAAAAGAGGGTCGCTAGAAAATATGTGTGAAAAGGGGTACTCGGCTGGTGAATATTTATAGACAACAGAGAGGAAATGTAAGGTTGCAATTTGACCTCCTCCCAAACTCTCTGTTATCTATAAATACTCACCAGCTGAGTACCTCTTTTCACACATATTTTCTAGCTCTTTCTAGCTCGAGATCTTTCCACCCCAACTCCATCTTTGCAGCTGCTTCCCATGTTCATTCTTGAGGCGGAGCGGTGGCTCTGTGGCTCAGGATCTGCGCCTGTGGCTGGAAGGTTACAGGTTCAAATCCCGTGGCCGGCAGAGGAATCCTACTCCGTTGGGCCCCTGAGCAAGGCCCTTAACCCCAACTGCTCCAGGGGCGCTGTACGATGGCTGACCCTGCGCTCTGACCCCAAGCTTCTCTCCCTGTCTGTGAGCCTGTGTGCCTCATGGAGAGCAAGCTGGGGTCTGCGAAAAGACAAATTCCTAATGCAAGAAATTGTATAGGGCTAATAAAGCAACATTATTATTATTACATTACGTCTGTTTTACAGTTCCATAAAGTGATGACTAAATGCACTTGTCAGTATTCTGAGTTTTGCTCAGTACTCATGTGGAATATTCACTGTCAGGATAATGACACACAAATGAAGAGCATTATTACAATAAAATAATTCAACCCCAATACCAGGTTACTGCGTGCACTGCAGTGCAGATGATTTAGAATTTGTAGAGGTTTATGACTGAGACAGCAGAAACGCTTTCCGAACTGTTTGGTCTGGAGTCATTTACATTTAGAGGAAGAATGTAAACAGTATTTTCACAGGGTACTAAAGTCCCGCAGTGCCTGTGTAACAGAAAAATACAGCAGATGTGATGTGCAGGAGCACAGGTGAACTCCCAAGTAATGTGAATTCCAGTGTGTGCTACATGCTACCAGTTTCGGGAGCTTATCTCTGTGCGGCTTCTGCATTTTAATTCTTTCTCCGGCTCTTACGATGACTGGTGGTTCTGTGCTCCTCTGTCCCTGCCAAACACTCTGCACACACCCTTGGCTCCTGGACAGCCAGAGATTGCGTGCCCTTGAAACATTCATCTCAGGATGGTCTGTTATTACAGTACACCATGGACCTAATTCTTCAAAGGCTCTAGAATGCCAGATGACGTACAAAGCTAGATATTTAGTCATGTAGAGACTCTGTCCTCGTAAAAAACCCATTTATTTGACACTAACTATACTAGTAATATTAGTACTCTTAGCACTCTTAGTACTCTTCTTTGCCTGGTTAGAAGAGCATTGGTTCTTCCATAAGACACAAGCAGAATATAGTAAAAGGGTAATGAATTATAAGATACCCACACAAGATATAAAACAGCTCACTGAACTTGAGCCATTTGAGTGATTTCTTCAGCAACAGAAGTTGGAACCAAGGTGGAAAGACGAGCCCATTTTCAGTTATAAACAGAGAGGCTTTGTAAATTTTGAGAACATTATCATTTTTCATTTTCAAGCTCAATTTTTTTAAATACATTATAATACGGATGTATGAGCAACGGAGCTGCAGAGCTAAGCAGGGCTGGGACTGGTCAGTATGGTGATGATGTATGTGACACGCAGGGAAATCCGGTTTGCCACTGCAAATAGTGTTGTTGGGCCAGTAATGGGCACCCTGCTTTCTGGGCCATAGTCTCCAGGCGCAAGGCCCTGGTTGTCATTCGCCCCTTCAACTTTGGACCTCCATCTTTTGCCCGTGCTCGTGTTTTCCCCCTTCCCAGGGATTTTAACCTTGTCGCGTCCCAGGCTGGATAACCTCTTGATGGACACCCGGACTGTGCCCTGACCTGCCTTTGGACCTGTTTGGATTTGGATGCCATCCTTTGTCTCCCCCACTCACTGTCTCACGGACTGTCACTATTATTTTGTGCACTATCAAACCCCTGTGTGTTCACTTTTTACCACACCTCCTGTTTTCTCCAGCTCTTACCGCATCGCATAGGGTCTACTACAACACCCGACACGGACTTCTGTCCAGGGCCGTAACACTGGTACTGTGACCTGTACCTGGTACTGTGAAAAGAGTAGTAGTGTCCCTGGCTAAATTCCATTTTGGGCTTGCATAGGCCGGCCTACCTAAAGCTCCCCTTAAGTCAACTGGTGATATAATTTCACAGCTCTCCACGTGAACTGTGGTGCAGCGGGTGGGTGGCACAGAAAGGCTGCTGTTTATCACCAAGGTAGATGCTACACGTCTGTGATGGATAAAGCACATCCCCTGGAAAACTCTGTATAAACTTAAAGAACTAACGGACTGAAGAACAGTGTTTTGCTGAGAAAAGAGAAACGACAAACAAACAGGTCTGATAAACAAATAATAGAATAATTGAACTATTAATGATTGTGTTTTACATTCAGATCTTTTTTGGACTTTGCATTATATAACAGAAAAATATCACTTGTGTCAGTCTGGGTCAGTATGAACTTGTTAAACACAATTTGCATTTATTGGTAGAAGACTCTTTTACGTCTGTCAAAACCATATTTTTTTTTAAATCAACATTTCTCCAGAGTGACGGTGAAAACAAATAAACTAATGACATGGAAATCATAATCATTTGGAAATCTGAGGAGAAAATGTGCTTGACAATAAAACAGTTTCATAGATTTTTGGTTATGGATGAATGCATGCACTAAAGCTATCATTTCGTTAGACTTCCAAAATGGCAAATACAAAGTTTTAGACTTACAAGAACAGAGACACGCAAAAATCAACCTCCTACCACTGAAATATCTGCAATAAAACTAGAATGGGCAAGTTACTAACCTAAATCCCTTAAAACACTGTTTATGTGTTTTAAACCTAGTCAAAAACCTAGTCTACCCCATACACATAAACAGTCCTTTTTAAAGACATTTTGCTGATAGACATAGAGACAAGAGAGTTAAAGCATCATGGAATGAGACAGTGAATAAGTGAGGTTAAATCGGGCACACTCACAAAACAGTCATTAAGTCTACAGCACAAGCCACCGCTGATTATGAGCTCCACTTAATAGCTAGTCAAGGGGGCGCCAGGTGCTTTTAATTGTAAATTAGGTCTGTTTATTATGACTGATGAACTGATGCTCGACGGGACTTGCTTAACAAGTTTAAACATCTGTGCGGTTTCAGTGCCTTTTGCCAGATTCTGCTGGCTTGGTTGAAACGGAATAAAAGAGGGATTAAAAAAAGGGAAAAAGAAAATGAAAAAAAAAATCGGAAGTAAAATAAACATGCATCTCCTCTCCCAACACACCTGTGGCTCTTCCCACGATGCAAACCTGTGTGTGGAAACTGGATGGCGAACATCTGCTCATCCCTGCTCCTGCTCTGCTCTCTCTAATAATTAAGAGGGTGATATGCGACTGCACTGCGCAACTTGGGCTGAACGGCACTGTAGTGATTTACATTGCACACTTACTGCAGTGTAATTTTTTTCCTGAAATCTCACTGATATTATCTGAACCTAAAAATATAATGCCACAGATGCAGATCTCACCTATTTCATAGTGCCCCTCATTTCAACAACAGCCCTAACTGTTTTTTAACTGTTCTTTAGACTACTGAATGTCATGAGGGTGTGACAGTGCCGTGGTGATTACCACCATCTTGCATCTTCTGGGTATGATTCTAGACAGGGGAGCATTCTGTGTTGATTCTGCCTGTTCTCTCCATGTTCACATGGATTCTCTCCAGACGGTTTTTCTTCCACTTTCCAAAGACATGCTGGCTGGGTCTCTAAACTATCCCTCTGTGTGTGTGCCCGGCAATGCACTGGACTTCCAGCTAAGCTGAGTTCCTGGCATGTGTCCTTTGCTTTCAGCATTCAGGCTACACGGATCATCACAGTCATAGAGGCCAGATACATTTCTAACTGACAAGCGAGGGCACTGGAGATGAGAGTGGCTTGGAAAGTACGGGCCCCAAAATCCAAAAGAGGAAATGACACCATCCCTCCCAATGCAGACACACCTACTGTACCTACACAGAAGCCAGCAGCACAGGAGTACTGTAAAACTAACTGGTCTACAGACTCTCTAGTCCAGAATGAAGTGGAAATGACAAGTGTCAAGTTACTGATTAGTGCTAATTCTCTGAACAGCTACCTTTGCTTGGGGGCTGACTTGAACAGGACTTGGACACAGGCCTGGAAAAGACCTTGATTTTGGAAAAGCCTTTGTTAACAAAGTGCAGAATGTTCTTGCGATTTATTTTTTTTTGCCATGTTGAGTTTCTGTGTTATTTGAACCCTGGCTTTATAATATGCCCCGACATTCAGCGTATAGTGGAGAATTCGGGCAGTAGCGCGGTTTCGGCTGCCGAGTAAGTGGGCAAATCTTTTAGCTCCGATTCTAGTGGTAGATGCTCAAAAGACATAACAAGACCTGAAAGCCTCTGAGCCAAACAACTATGGTGATTTGCCAGGGGGTAAACACCACCATCAGTGCTTGAAGATATGGTCCTTAGGTCCAGTTGGACATCCAACTGGACCTAGCAAGGCTCCTTTCTGGTTTTGAGTTGCCAGTTAGATGAATAAAGCACAGAGAACTCTGGGTAATAATGCCCTAACAAATCCTTCTCCCCCCACAATGTGCAGCAATATGGATAACAAATGTAAGAAGTGGTTTCATTTAATTGGTTCTATAACTTTCACCGTGCTATCAAAAATAAAAAATAAATAAACAGTAAGGCTAGATATGGTGAAAATGTTTCACACAATAGGACGTGATGGTGAAATCACGTCCTATTGAAAATTAGCTACATTTAATGTCAGACTTGTCAGACAATAAAATCAGCTGTTTATAAAACACTTTAAGTGACTACTTCTGATAATTTACCATCAATCATTTTATAACATGTTTATTTGAAGTTGTTAAATACTTTTGAATTTCAATAATAGAATTCTTTGTAACCATGATTATTTATTAACAAAGAGTGGTACAGCAAATTAAAGTGCATTGCAGCTGCGATCCAGCTTCGTTGTATAGAAAAGATACAGTAGCACCACACTGTTGCTAAAAAATCTAACCAATAGTTTCCTGTTTCGTGCTCATGTTCGAATTGGTCATAAATGTTGGAAACAGATAACAGGATTAAGAGAAGTAATGAGATCTTCATGTGAAAACGACATTAAAATATAGAGATTTTTTTACTGCAGTTACATAATCATAGGGAGAGCCAAATGGGCACGCGTACACGCTTCCTGCAGCCCTGTCTAAAGTGCAGTACTCAAGCAAAATTCTGCCTGTGTGACAGGAGCATCGAACGCCCAAGTACAGGCCGAGCCCAGAGCGAAATCTGCCTGCACAGCAGACACACGAGACGCAGGGCTTCAACCTCTGCTGAGGGAACAGGATGGTCCAGTCGGGGGTCATGCTCTCTTTTGGCTCTGTGAATGGGGGCAACAGTCACAGAGAAGCACGCATTGTATATTCATGACCACCACTGCATCTGACCGTGGCACGTATCATTTACAGCAGCTTGCAAGGAAAGGCATCACTGCTCCCAGTAATAGGCAACTGCCACCCCCTATAGCTCTGCAATGACATCATCTATCCACCAGTCATTGCATCAGCTCTTTCAGTTCCCTTTTAACTGTTTGCTCCCTTGTTATAATACTGAATGCAATTGAAAGACTCGATTCCACATTTTTACAAGGAAGTAAACCAATATAAAGTAAATATATAAAACAAAACGATCTGTTTTCAAATCAAAAAGTAATCTGCTCTTGCCGAGTACTTCATTTGTTCTTACCGTACGTGTGCATCGCTTTTTCTACTCCATTCACTGAAACAGCCATGCGGGCGAATATTGGTGTTTGTTAATACCGTAGATGAAAACTATGCTAATAGAGACAACAGGTGCTCTCTGTGCATGGCTGTGGCTCCGAAGCCCCTGGGGTACCTGTGTAGTGTTTAAGACAAGTGAAGCTAAATATAGCCGAGGGTTCCATCAAATTATTTCAACAGCAGAACTATAAAACTTCATTGATATTCTCTTTTAAAATAAAGCTCCAAGTCCCACTGGCAGAATATTTCCTGTAAGGGTATGGTAGTGAAAAACACAACAGATCATAATCAGTTTTCTCTAAACTGAACATTCAACTCAGAGGCCTCGGTATGTCTCCCCTCTGGAGCATGCCGGAGGTTAGGTAACAGATCCTGCTCATGCTTTTTATTCCTTCACCCAGCCACACCCTCTGACAAATCACCGGGATGTCCACAAAAATGTATTTTTTTTACAGTACGTGTACTGTAAAAGAGAAATAATGACTTCTTCCGTGAAAAAGATCTAGCCACGAAGGCGAAATTATTTCTGTAACCTCAATTGCTTCCTCATTTTCTCTTCATGCTCACTGTGCAGTAAATAGAATTGAGATTTTCCTCATGTTTAGTGTAATGGTAAGTAGCAAAATCCCAAGTTTTAAATAATGTATTTGCTGATAATTTATCACAACAAGCAGAATAATAATAATTGGATACATGAGAAAGTTTACCCAGTTCACCTATAACTAGGCATACACGTTAAACACCAGCTTTGAGAAACATCACTGCAGAAATATTAATTTGATAAATAAACCTAAGAATGTCAATGAACACATGATACTGTATTTCAAGTTTATTTTCCTTAAGTGTTTCTTTTCCTTATAGCCTTACAGCTCTTTTCTGTGCTATGTTTCTCAGGCTATACTTCAACCCTCCTGTCACTTCAAATCTTAAAACTACCATTACAGCAAATTTCTAGCTTCCTAAAAAAAAAAAAAAAAAAAAAAAAAAAAACACTTCCAGTCTGTTTAAATACATGTGACACTCGGTGATTCTAAAATGCCATATGCAGCAGAAATCTGAAGGATGATAATCAGCCAGCTTCCATAATGCGTATAAAACACTGCATTTTTTTTCATGCGCTGTAAAGTTTCTTTGGTCTTGTAGGTCTCAATTTGCACCAATGGAGTTTTTAACACATAAATTCGGTAGGAGGCCAGATTCTATTCGCCCACTTCCGCACTTCTATGTACTAATATCTCACCTCCCGAGCGCTCCTTTCCGCTTTTTTCCTGTACCTCTCCCTCCTCCTCATCTTCACCCTTGCTGCAGCCCCCTGGCTCATTCCCTGTGAACTCCTCCTCCCAGACACTTTGCTATTTTGTTTCGCTATACATTATTCTAATAAACTTGGACCCTGCTTTGCACTAATTACGAGTTTCCTGAACTACTGAAATGATATCATGGTGCATGGGAAAAAAAACATTCCAGATGAGATGGATGGAATTTATTTCTACTCCTGTACATAATTTCAGCCAAAAGCACTATGGAGAATGATTAACCAAATGGCAGCGTATGGAAAATGACAGATTACAGGTATCAGTGTGAGAAAAAAACAAGGCATTAACCCTAGGTTCACAGGGAGTCAAACACTGCTTCTCATGCTGTTACTGACTCAAGATTTATTAGCTTTTACTCGGCTGGTGAAAAAACCAATCTAGAAAGGAGAGTGTATTTACTTTCCTGTTTTAACGAAGACTACATGACAGCCTACTGACCCCTAAAGTAAAAGAACACCCACATGGGATAACAAGCTGAAGTTTCCCTGACCTGTTGTCATTTAGCTGCAGTTTCTGTGCTCTCGGTTGAAATTTCTCATTGTAATGATGGCCCTGCTTCAATAAATTATGTTTATACAGAGCTTTTCATCCCAAAGACTCAGAAAGAGCTGTAGATATAGGAAGGGACCCACGTCATCCACCACTGAAGTGCAGCACCCAGCTGGGTGACGTGAAGTAGCCACTATAATCCAGCTATCCCACTGCACCGCATGTCAGGAGCAGAAGCAAGGCAATTAGTTGGATTAAGGGGGACACTACATGCCAGCAGCAGAGCTACAAGCTATTAAAATGATATAAAAATCTTTTTGGATCACCTTAACAGGAAGAGAGCTTTGAGGTTCACCCAGCAAAAAGCTCTCCAGCCTTGTGCTCTTCCTTGATGTACATGGGAACACGATAGAGTTTCTAGGATGTGACGGGATCATCTCCTTGGTCTGTCTTTAAAGATGAAACTCTCATTCACATTGTATAACAGTGGTAGCTCAAAAATATTCCACCATCTGCGACACCTCGGGATGCTGGCCACAACAGCTAGGTCTTAACCTTTAGTGTGCAAAAGAAAAGTTTCTAGTGAGCTCCACGACACAATGTAGACATTTTGACCATGTTGCAGGGGACTATATATATATACAAAATCTAGCTCACCCACTGACTGCACTAACTGAGCTCTTCTTTAATTACTAATTAGAGACCCACATAGCTGAGCTGCTCACCGGCACAGACTAAAATGTCTCTACCTTTTGCATGTTACAATCCAGCTTGAACTTCAATGTCTCAACTGACTTCTCTAATGACTCCTTCTCTCATTGATGTAGTGCATCTCAGTGGACCTGCCCTGTGTTTTCGGATTGCACATAAGGAGTCCAGGAAGCCTCTTTTTCCTGGTTTTTAAATTGTATGTGATCAATCATCTTCCACCGATTTCCATCGTTGCCCAGCTGAGTACAGGCCATTTCAAGACCACCCCCTCCTGGGATCATGCACTCCTCTTATCTCCTCACCTGTTCCTTCACCGGAGTTTGAGGACATTGGCCGTAGTCATAGTCTCTTCTCTCTCACTGGCTCAAACGGTACCCTCCTTTCTGGACAACTGGATGACTGTGGAAGAATCTCCTCACTAAGTGCGGCAGTGACCCTTATTGTCAATCTTCATCTTTTTGTCCATCTGGACAAGTTCAGGTAGCTCTCATTTCTCAAAACGGGAACTTCTGACGTCTCCCCTTGTTCATCCTCTTCTCAGATTGGGAACCTCGGGAAGCTCTACTTTTCTCCCCCCTTCAGCTTTTGGCCGGGGCAGTGGCACTCTGTCACTGTCAGGCTCCCTGATATAAGGTATGAACCAGACTAGGTATGACCTTTCATCACCATCATCGTGATCCCCTTCATTTGGCTCATCTTTGGATTTTGTTCTAGTAATCTGTGGTGGTCCCTTCTCACCTTCCTTTATCGCTTAAAGGTCCATCAGCACCCTCCTACAGGGAGCTCTGGTAGATCTTCCTTCCCTCGGTCATTCAAAGGGAATCTGCCTGCCTCTCCTCCTCTTTTCTTGCCACTGGGCTCTCAGGAGATGTGGGAATTGGTGGCTCAGCCTGCTCTGGCACCACTGGGGATGGCTTCTCCTCCCAGTTCCCCCCGTTGTGCAGCAGCTGTCAATAGCAGTGATGCAGATCTCTTCTGCTGTAGCATCTCCATCTCTGTAGTGTTTCCTTCTAGTTTTACGTATACAGACCTTGGAGGTTTGCCAACATTCTCCACCATATGTTGACCCCTCAGGGTACTGGCCACCACAGCTGGGCTATTTTCACCGCATCATCCAGCATGCAAAAATCTCTCTGACACAACAGATAAATCTTATCCCTCTTGCAAGGATGTGTTTACAGAGAATCAAGCCAAACCAAACCAAAACAAAACCTCATCCATCTATTGACTGGTCAAGTGACTGGTCAAGGGCAAGGATCTCCATTCTGCCACATGTCCTAGAAATCATCCTGCTACATCAAAAACCATACGGAATGAACATAATTGAAGTAACATACTATGAAACCATGTAAAAGTATGAAAAGGCTGGGGGGAATCATGCCAAAGGAAGGAAATGCATGTTGAAACCATAAAACCACTGCAAAAATACTCTGAAATGTTACCAAGGTAAACATTTAAAAGGGATGCTTAAGTGTGAATACTTTCTGAGAAACGCAGCCTTTTCTCTGTAGGTATTCTCCGTTTACTTTTCAATGAAACCCCAAATAATTTACCTTGCTTAAAAGAGAACTTTTAAATGTTTTAATAGATGGTACCGGGCACTTC
This sequence comes from Lepisosteus oculatus, assembly GCF_040954835.1. NCBI lineage: Eukaryota > Metazoa > Chordata > Actinopteri > Semionotiformes > Lepisosteidae > Lepisosteus > Lepisosteus oculatus. The sequence continues at coordinate 13,653,276 of NC_090718.1, forward strand.
TTTCCTGATTTTCATTGTGCTCTTCAAGAGCTAGAGCACACTCCCAGGATTTCTAATACAATTTTCCGATAACTCATGGAAGTGACAGGAGATGTCAGATCTTGCAGCTCTTTTTAAGACCTGAAGCCTCTAAAAGACAAAGCAGAAGGACAGGCCTTCCCTTTCTCTTCCAAATAGAAGAACCATAGCACCATATTATCTTTGTTTCATTTAAACAATTATTTCATTTTAAAAAGTTATTTTTAAAGATCAAAACAGAAGAGAACATTTTCATCTTTAATTTGAATTCCTTATAACGGTCAGACCCTCAATAAGACTGAGCATTGCAGTACAAAGATCATTTTGTTTTGCCCCTTCTAAATAATATGGTTCTCTTACTGAGAGATTCTGAAGCAGTGAATGACTGCTTGGTACTGGTAACCTGTTTAAATAACACAAAGCTGCTTGAATGGAAACTTTATTACTCCTACTATATGTATATATACAGTATACATACTATATAGAGCTGCTGAGAAAATATAAAGAGATGCAAAGTATACACATACACCTAATGATCCATCTAAAGACTTAGACTCCAACTACCTGTGTCTGGAAGATAAAAATGTATACAGTATGTGCTCCATACGAAAACCTTGAAAAAGCTGATGTCCTCCATAACTGGAGAGATATTGTAGCTAGCTCATCTTATCTGACTGATAGGTATCCAGACCAGGACTACTATTCACCGGCACATTTCTCTCTCCATCTTTGATATTATAAATCTCACATAAAAGCAGCACTACTGAGGAAAAATAAACTACCTAAGATATTCGTCAAATTAGATGTTATATTGACTAAATCTGTAGGATAAGACTGTATTTGAAGAAAGAGATAATAATCTTTTGAGCATCTGTAAGACTGCCTTTATCTGTCTTGTACTCATTTTAATTGTGCAACACTTAAAAGCATTAATACAATTCTTTCCCTTGCTGTGACAGTATACATTCGCTCAGCCATGAAAAAAGTAAAGTAATTGATGTCACTCTAATTTAATTGGAATCTGAAACTTCTTTCTTCTCATCTACAGTATATAACAAACAAGAGAATTTGAAAAATCACAAAAAAAAACTTTTTATACTGTTCATATAGTCTCTATCCATTGTGTAAAATTATATAAATTAAAAAGGATTTAATAATTTCTTTATTTCAAAAAATAAAAACTTGTATTTATCATACAGAAGCTTAATTTGGAAAACAAATGTACTACAGTAGATGTCATCTCAGATGGAACAAGGCTAGGTACTTGCTTATTTGGTGGAATTAAAAGCCATGAACGTCTAAGATTTGAGCTTGAAAGCCTTAGTCAAGCTACAGCAACTATACAGTTTATTAGGTTTCCAAAATTTAGATTTATGCAAAATCCTTTAATTGATATTTTAATTTGTATGTAACTAGGTCTGAAACATCTGTTGATTTTAATCCTCTTTGCATAAAAAATAAAGTACATTTTGGTAGTAAAGCAAAGCTAAATACACCTGTTCTACCAACAGATTAATTTCACTTTCACTTACATTACTTACAAGAGAATTTGATTTTTTTTTAGTTTTGTTTATGAAAATAATCTATTTCACATTTATCTGCAACTACAATTATATGACGAATAAAACTGATAGTTCCATATATAAAATACCTAGATATATTGAAAGACTTTAGGCCCATCATGTTGTAAGCATGGAGAATCTTTAACTGAAGATGTCTGGCAAAAGTCACTGTGCTGCAGGCAATTGAAAAATGGTGAGGCTGACATGGGCAAGTCACTGCTTTTTCTCTCTTGATGTTTTGCTTTTCAGTTACAGGAAATGCACTGCTACGCAGATCTGTTTTAGTAAGAGAAACACCACACACTAACAGAATTCATGCATATACTGTATATATATGTGTGTGTGTGTGGTTTTTAACAAACACGCAAATTTGCATTCATAAAAAACGATGAGACATTCGATTCACTTTTGCAAGATCTTTTGATTTAATTTTGGCTAGCGGCACTAGCTTACATTGCAGAAGGGATCTTATATGCCGAGACCCAGGCACAATTCTATCTCCAGTTTCCATGATATTTTAAGACGTGCCTGCTCTGTGATAATACACAAGCAACAGTTCTCGGTAACAGATCCATCGCAAGCCTCCTTCAAGTTAAGAGAGGAGTCAAGCAAGGCTGCGTCATCTCGCCTATGCTTATATTTCCCTTACTGCAATGCTACATCTGCCCACCAACAAGCTCTCAGCTGGTGGGGACTTCAGAATGGAAGGTACAGCCAACTTCATTTCAGAACATCAGAACCATCCTGACTTTAGCCATTGAGCTCCAAAATGCTGAGGACACAGTAGGCTGTATTCACTCAGAAGCGGACCTCAGATATTTTTAACGAGGCATAGTTGACATTTAACACTCAGAAGACTATGGTGCTCCATCAAAAAGCTCTCAGTATAGAGTCACCTGCTCCAGCCATTCAGTCTCATGGGTCGAACTGGTGGGATACTGAGTGTCTCCTGTGGCTCAGAAGTCATCTACTGTACACTACACAGACGTACAACACTGGCGAAGACATCCAACTTCACCTCCAACGTCTTCTAAGACAGCCTGCAGCCGCCTGAGGAAATGGGTGTGGGTTGAAGATCTCATCATCAGATTTCAAAACCAAGCTAATAGCCTGCCGAGAAGTCATGATCCCTGCCCTAGCTGAGATGGAGAGAACATACGCAAAGTGAATAATAATAATAATTGCTTACACTTATATAGCGCTTTTTCTGGACACTCCACTCAAAGCGCTCTACAGGTAATGGGGACCCCTCCACCACCACCATGTGCAGCCCCACCTGGAACACCAGAACGCTCACCACACATCAGCTCTCAGTGGGGAGCAGAGTAAATGAAGCCAATTCATAGAGTTGAGTGAAGAAATTGTCCTCCATTCTGCCTGCAGAAGATCCTTAAAGTATAGCAAAAAGACAGGCGAAGCAGCAATAGTGTCCTCTGACAAGCAATTCTTTCTACTCTACACCCAAACTGCAACAGACTCTGTCTATCCTGGACTGCTACCATGGGCCATGTTGAGAGACACAGATAAAACTGATAAGACTGATTTGAAAGTCTGTTGTGAAAATCATCCTCAATTGTGATGGGTGCTGACAGAGAGAGCTGTATAAATCAGTATAAAGTGTATAAAGTTTTATTTTACAGTGAGGAGAAAGATATAATTGTGGAGGTGAAGAAATAAATCTAAAAAGATATACTGTATTGAAATAAAATGTTCAAATTAATATAATGAATTACCATGGATTAGGGACAGAAAACCCTTGTGTTTCTGAAGCTCAACAGTCCCAGAACAGGTATTTTTAATACTGTTACCTTTTCCCTAAGGGCACCTGTCAAAAAATGCTAATGTTGTTTTTAGATCACGTCACATCTTAACATTTTGACTTATCTGACAGTGCTCATCTGAGAGTATTTGGTATGCTCCAATCATACAACAATCCCAAAAGACTACAGTGAGGAACAGGCTATGCCTACTGTATATCCCAATATCATAAAAAAGCTTATGTGGTGCACCTATATACACCACATTTTAAGATAATGGATTCATGTTTTTAAACTCTCAAGGACAGGCTTGGTAACTACCAACCCTTGTGATACCTTTATCTTTGTCAGCTTTAGTAAAAAGAAAAAAGATGAATAGAAAAAAAAAGAATTGTATCAATTGGATTTCTGGTGAACTAGTGAAACATACAATTTACTGTATATCTAAATTTAAAAGCTTACTGAAAGAATGGTAATAGATAAAGATAATATCATAATAGAAAAAGAGAACTTTCAAGCAGCACCTTCAATACTAAAACTTAAGACACAGGGGATTTTATAGCATTTCATTGCTCATAATTATACCTTTACGCGTGAGTCGCTGTAAAGGGAAAGCAGTTATTTAGGTTTCTCTAAACACATGACTGTCTGTGGGATGTAATGGGTCTGATACAGTATGTGCTGAGACAGCGGTTGAATTCAGTTTACTTGCAGAGACATGTTCAGTCCGATTTAGGTAGACTTTATAATTGCTTCATTACCGAGATGCTTATTGTGAAGCCCACATTTCCATATTGTTCACTGTCAGTGGTGTATCAAAGGGGAAGGGTGAACAGGGAAGACAGAATCACTCCTGTATCATGTGAAAAATAAAAAGTATAGCTACAGTATATTTTAAATAACTACCGCTATGAGTCCAAATCTCATTATTTTTCATTACTCACTTGTGAAATAAATAATCTTAAGGGTCTGAATGGATTATTTTAATGGTCTATCTTTCTAAATAAAAGAGAAAACGATAGAAGACTAAAATAAACCCACATCTGCTTAATTCAAAGCACTCAATGTTTTGTTGTTGTTGTTAGAGTGAACTTTGAATTATGAGAGTGTCCTGTCACTTTTTATTCTCATTTAATGGCATCTTTGAGTTCACAGCTCGTTACTGAAGACTGGGGCATTACGCCAGCTCTTATTATCTAACTTTCCAAGGTCTTCATTCTGTGACCTTTGCTTTTTCAACATAATGAATCTGTAAGTCTATCAGTAAAGCTGAACCAAAATAGCAAACACCAATTTGCATTGACTATAAACCACATACAAATGATGGAAAAAATAAGCACTGAAGATAAAAGGCAGATCAGTTAATTTTTTAATTAAATTGGAGTTAAAAAGGCAGGATAAATGTAATAAGCCTCCCGAGAATTAAATGCATGGAAAAAAAAGGACAGAATTCGTGAAGACAAGAATTCATGATACCAAGACTAATAAACGTAGAAAGATCTATTTATGATGGCTGCTCTCCTGATATCCATCTCAATAATATTTTAATCAGGATATTTCTCAATAATGCATGTGCACTTTGTTTGGTAAAACGTAATTTGTAGTTTAGCAGATGTTTGCTCATGTAAAACAAAACGATCCTACAAGGGCTATAACAGTAAACTGTGCCTTGACCAAGATATGCAAGAATAATTATATAATACTTAAAGTACACCTCCTTAATAGACCTCAGCCACTTATCCTTTATCTAACACAGTGTATTAGAGCTATGCTGTCAAGCAAGATGAATATTAAGGTAAAGCAACTATGAATAGACTCAGGAGAGACACACAATGACTAGCATTAGTACATCAGTTTAAAGAAAATAGCAACATCTGCATGACAGTTGCTGGGAGCTTCAGTTGTGTTGAAGACGATATTAAATTGTCTCCTTAGACAGTTGTACAACAGAATAACACAACTGTAATGCTAATGTATCCAAGACCAGAACAATATGCTATCTAAGGAAAATTTTTAAAAAGAGGCTTTTTGTGTCTATAGTCAATTCTTTCATTCACCATGTTGGGTATCTCAGTGAAATGTGTTTTTAGAGTTTTGTAAGGTAAAATTTTAATACAGGGATATGCTGAGTTTTGGGGGTGTTAGCTCTTAATGGGACTGTGAAGCATGGAGGAAACATTAAAGCACAAAGATACGCATCTGCGTGTCCAATATAGCGGAAAGGCTCCATTTCATCATGAAATCAAGTCTAACGACTCGTAAAAAACAAAGGTGGTAGAGCCATCTGTTCACTAGCTATTTCCAGGAAAGAAAATGCATTTTCAGCACCACGGTGCCCTAAAGATTCTTGATAGTGTAAGCAACTTAACTAGCAAGTTTATTTTATAGGTATCAATGATGGTAGTTTTTGTTTCATTTCCATTTGCACGTAAAAGGTTGAAGCAATTTATTAACATCATGAACTGCAGTACTGCATAATTAACTACATTACTTATTTAATTGTAGTATGTCATGCGCCTGATCAATGATACACATTTTGATGTTTTGTTCTGGTGTGAAAAATGCAACTCTGTATTGTTCCCCCTTAATTACATCATCCATCACTGACACATCTATCACAAAACCACATTTCCTAAAGAAATATCACATATTTTATTTAAAAAACAAGCTGAAGTGACAGTCTACCTATTATGTATCCATGACAAAAAAAAAGGTGTCTTGGATTTTGGAATATTTGCAAAGTGTGGTCCATGCTCTTTTTTCTTTTGCAGAAAAGTTTTTTTTTTTCAAAACACGGAGTAAGCCCAATAACATACTACTGCATTGAGATCCTGTGTTTGTTATTTGAGCCTTGCATTGCAAACCTGTGAAAACCTTCGCACTGAATAAAAACGCCTGGTCCTTTCTGCATTAAATAGTCATCCGATGATGTGCTCCAACCAAGCAGTGCGTGAACAGAAGAAAGAAGTGAGGGAATGATAATGGGCAAGTTCAACAGTGCCTGTTGGGTGACTGATTTTTGCTGTTTTGCTGTCACTCTTACACATTCCCATACTGCATGTCACTCTGTGTGTAAAAATACCGTAATCAATAACCACCAAAGCACTGAACTTTATCCGCCTGAAAAGCTTAGAAACTACATTAAAAAAAAAAAACTAAAAGGGTATGAAGACAAAATGCCAAGAAGCTGAAGAGCTCTGCACATTATTTACACAAGAATAGGAGAAAATAGGCAGAGGGAAAGACATGGTCTGAGACAATAGTGCGCACAATTCAAAACTTGGAATGTAGTGTCCTACAAACAGTGGCAACAGACTGTGTCACATAGAATGAAGCTAATAATGTTCTACTGCTATACTTATAATAGCTCCATGACTGTTAAATAATATACAGTTTAGTCACATGAAAGCAAATAAAACTTAACATCAATACTTCTATAGCATACATATATAATATTGATGTTTTATATAATAACATAAATAATGAGCATTCTGCTTATCACTATGCAGAGTACAGTTGAATTATGTTAATATATATCCAAGTAGGCTTGCCATATATTTGCAGAGGCAGGAGAGTAATTAAACCTGCACCACTGAGTTTCATGGTCATTTAATTCTGCTAATAATGTGGAAATAGGTCCTAATCTCTTGAAACTGACCAAGTGTCATTAACAGTAGTTCAAAGCTTTCTGTGGCGGAAACCAGTTTAAAGTTTTAGGTTGTAAACCTATTAGAAAATTCAGGACATCCTTTAAGATGTATGAAACCAGTCTTTTAAGAGATTCCCCTTTCTGTATTCAACTAAAACCTTGAGATGCATGCATGCTGCTTGAATTAAAGAAAATTAAAACCATCCCAGTACATCTGTCAAAGGTTAGCTGTAAAGTAAAACCGGCAGTCCCTGTATCTTGAGTGCTTTACCATAATCTGGTAGTAATTTAATCAGTCAGAACTCAGAGGGGAACTAGGATTTGTAGGTTTTGGAGAACAGCTACAGTATGATACAGTACAGTATGTCAGTGTCAGAAAAGGCAGGTATGAAAAACAGGAAAAAGAGCTGTTTCCAATTTCTACCCAAACCTTTAGCCTTACAAAGTGTAAGACCTTGGGTAAAGAAATAAACAGTTGATGAAGTCCAGTAGGTAGTCCAGTTTCTTTTTCTTATAAGACAGCCAGATCGATACCACACATAGTTGAATGCAAAATGAAAAAAGTGGTTGAAATACTAAGGGAGAAATGGCAAGCAACTGATGGGTTTATGATACAGAAATTTGTTCATTCTTTTTATCTTGCTTCTGTTGAGATTTGTAGACCTGCTCCAACTAGGAAAATGCCATAAATATCCCAGAGTGGGAAGGGCTGATTATGGGAAAAAACCCAGTCAACCCTTGCAAGCATTTTACCTCATAAACCTCAAAGTGATCTCTAAAGGAAGATCTAATCCATTTACTGAAAATAAAGCTTTTTCACTTAACATATCATCTTCAATATCTTGGAAATGTGTCCAGAATGTCTGCAGTATTTTAGGATCCTAAAAGGACCACCCATCCCAGATCTGCTGTTAAAGTACACATTTAAGCAAACAAATTAAAGGTAATTGTGTTTAGCAAGTTTAGAACAATACCGCAACATACTGTTGTGAAAACCAAACTGGGATGAACGGAAAAGAAAAAAAAAGCAACACCACTTTGTTCGGAGCTTGCAGTTTGGTCCGAAAGGCAAAATGTCCGGAAATTGCAGGTTACGGGACAGCAGAGGAGCTCCTGTGGGTCCTGCAGACACAAGCCTGATGCAAAACACTGTAAACTGTGCCCATTGCAGGGCACGCACTTCAGTGAGGGCTTCAGAACTCAGGAATGCCTCACAAGGAGCACAGAGGCTGCGGTGTGACTTTGTCTGTGAAGGGCTGTGTCTGAAGTGGCTCTCAGGTCCTTGAAAGCACAGCACTGGAAGAACAGGGGGTGTCACTCTGATCTCTCCCTGCTCTTTGATGTGGCCGCTGGTGAGGTGTATACCGCTGTGCTGCGCCCTGCTAATTAAAGCTCGCCTGCCTTCAGGCATGCTTTTATTTATCATACAGTTTGTTATATTTGTAGTGGAAATGTACCGGATGCATTATTATTTCTCTACCGACTGTCTCATTTATAGAAAAAAAGTCTCTAATTTTTCCACAAAGCCCCGCACCCTTACTCAGATAGTGAAAATGTGAACCTCACCTGGTCGTGGACCGTTCGCTCTCGCCAGAACAATAAACACTGATGTACGGTACGGTACACACATACGGGTTTCTTTTGCATCATCAGCTTAATAGGAACCAGACAGCTTCCTTTCCCAATCCCTCAGGAATGCCAGAATCAGTGCCCCAGCCAAAGTTTCAAGGAAAGAGTGGAAAGTCTGTGCAACTAGTGTCAAGAGCAGAATCTTGCAGCGCTCTCTGGGAAGCAGTGAAAAACGAACTGATTGAAAAAAACAACAACATCTAATTCAAACTTCTGTTTTGTTTTTGGTTTTTTTAAAAGGGGAAAGTAGTATTGTAAGTATCAGCTCCCACACCTTTTTGGAACCCAGATCCAATATCCAGACAATGATCGAGCTGCCTCTTCAAGTTAAGATAGGACTAGACAGGCAAAAAACAGGGCCAGTGAGAAGTGAATAGGTAATAAGCAAACCCATTAAGATGACTGTTATGCATTAGGATAACGTCTTTCCAGTCACCAGGCCAGCAGTTCTCCTACATTTAAGCCTTTGAGCTAGCAGTGCCTATATTTTTAAGAATCCTTGGCTGTGCCCATCATGAAGGTCCTGTCTGTTTGTTGTACTAAATAACTGGGAGGCTGCATGGAGACGTGACTTCATCACCCCTGGCCCCAGAGACTGCAGCCATCACTAGATTTGACAGATACTTTGACTGCCTCTGGAGATCCGTTCTAAATATAGTCTTCATACAAAACTGTGCTTTCCTCCTTTACTTCTGCTGGAACTCAGGGCTAAAAAATGATTTTTACAAATCCTCCTCTCAAACACAAATGATGCAAAATGAATATGAGTACTATGCAATGTCATATAAATGATACAAGGTGTTTTTCAAATTGCCATTTACATGAAAATGCATATCATAGTGATTCTTTATAGTTCACATACTGTAGAATAGTGAATGCTAAATATATGTATACATAGGTTATAGATAATATATAATATATATGTAGATACTGTATATACTATTGGACACTGAATGTGTTTCTGTGATGTGCACAAGGATTAAATGATTATAGATTCATCCAGGGCACTTCAGACAACAGCTGTGTACAAAGAAACAAAGTGCTGTAAACTTGTTGTTCAGATAATTTCTGTGCATGATGACATATATTCACTCACATGCATGTGTACTGTTCAAATGTATTCTGTTATAATTCTTAAATGCACTTTCTGGAGAGAAATTTAAAACAGATTTGTCATTCCAAACCCCAAATTCTTCTTCACAATGGAATGCAATCCGTCTTTGACTCCACTGAATATACTGTTCACCTCATTTTTTAACACGGTGCATGCTCCCACATTCTCCACCAGACAAGCGAAGGATTTTAACACTGTTTCGGCATCCTGTTGCGTCAGCGGGCAATCCATTTGCCACAGTACGGTAGTGTGTATTACTGACTTCTTCTTACAGCAAGGAAGGAAATAGGGAACATACTGAGGTTATGGCACAAGAGAGAAATCTGATGATTAAATATAAAGCTTTTTAAAAAAACAGGAACTATCCTCTGCCATTCGGGGACACTTTCACGAGACGAACATGAAAGTTTTGACTGGTCTACCATGGGTATGTCCTGTTTTTTAAAAACTGTTGATGAGCAATCCTTTCATATATACTGTGAGATGATTACTGATGTTCGGGGACAAATGTACAGGTGGAAAACAAGGCTCCTTTTTTCTACCAATCACCCATCACCTCATCTGTACAAATACAATTCAGACTTCTATTCCTTACGGTCGTTGCTCAGCAACAATCCCATTCGTCCACCTTTGCAAAAGCCTCTTAATGGGATGCCAAACCCCAGTTGTGAAGTCAGATGTTACCCCTTCGGCCCAGGAGGTTGAAAACAAAAGCAGTTATTTAAAACAGTTACTAACGACTGTTTAAGCTTGTCACTAATTACTGTGCTGGAGTTCTGATACCCTGGAGAACATTAAAAAGTTCACTGTCAGCTCAGTTCACGGCAGTGACTGGTCCCAGAGAAATCCAAAGACTTCGAAACAGCTTGAAAAGAAAAAAGAAATGTGTCTGGTGTTGTACAAGTACAGGTTACAGTCCTGCTCCAGTGTTCATAATAAGCATGTTTAATTTTGCAGGCGGCTCTGCTAGCCTATTGTGAGTGGGAGATTAAGCCCACTCAGTGGATATAAAGAGTAACAAAAATGATTCAAATACAAACTCTCCGTTTTAACCTTTTGACATTCCTTTGCATTTTTATTGTTTCGTGGGGATTAAACACTAGGAATTCAATGAAAAACAACCATGTCTGTGTTGAGAAAGACAAACCACGCGCGAAACAAGCAGTGGAAAGCCAACCTCACACAAAAGAACGAACCGCCCAGTGAGGGGCAGTTTAGTTTGGTGTCATCGTCAGCTGGCCAGCTGTATCTCAGTCACGGAGACTGAATTCGAAATTCCCTTCCTTGTAAGATTTTGGCTCATCTGTTTGGAACCTGCGCCTCTCGCCGTGCTGTTAAGCAGATACAGTATACAGTACATCCTGAAGCTCATTTACTCTCTCGGGGCTGCGCACGGTAATTAGCAGCACCCGGGAAACGCACGTGCGCATAATAAAGAAAAGCAGTAATATTAATTTCTTAATTCCGCTCGACACGAGTTGGGTGACACAAGACTCCCATTACCGGCTTCGGTAATCAAACCAAATATTGCCTTTTAAGTTTATGGGTATTCATAACGTTTTTCTTATAAATCTTCTGTTTTTAAATACAATAAAAGATGGACTATCCTCATCAAGAGGAGAGAGAACCGGTTTGTCTTTTTGTTTTGGTCTCAGACCGGTAGTTTAATAAGCAATGCAACAGCGGATAGCTAATAGCTCGCAGCCACGCGCAGAACGAGCGATTTGTCGTGGTGTGTCGCGGTGCTCAAGTCCCCGCTGTCCGGAAACCTACACAGACAGCCCGTAATCATGCACACCAAGAATAACAGCCTGACACACTTTTTCTGAGATGCTAAAAATGGCAAAACGCTACGTGCGTTATGATACTTTTAGTACCAGGCCTTCCCATCTTTCCAATATAATACTAATTCATTTTTGCCGAGGTGGTTGTTACAATAGAGAGATTCTATCTATATGGTTAACTTCAGTGTATCCATATCCAGTAGACTGTTCTTTAAAAATGAATCGCGTGCTGTATCTCTGAAATATATATAAGGCACACCGAAGGCGAATTGTCACCAGATGGTTAAACGCACGGCTTGTGTTATCTGTCAGAATGCGCGGCAGATATGATTGATCATTCTGCAAAGTCTGGTGCAGTGGTTACTAATACAGTACTTCATGTTCAATAGAAACGGAGAATTTGCTGGGCAGTAAATAAATGGGTGATGACTGTGCTGGGCAGGAATTCACGAAGGACAGCGATGCAACTTATTCGGAAAGTATATGTTAGCCCTCTTGTGCGTAAACCGAAATCGCAGATGGCTGAAATAAAGAAAAACATAAGTTTTTTTTCTGGTTGTTTTTGTTTTTTTTTTAGCGCTGGCGTCCGTCAGTGCCGTCCCCGGCACTAGCCTCGCGACTAGCTGCTGGTGCGCTCTGACCCCTGCACGCGCGGACACGCGATACCCGGCCTCCTGCCTCGCAGAAAACTACCAGCTCGTGGCACCCGGCGCCCGAGCCACGCTGTGCTCCGTTCACCACAGGGCATCTACTGTGGATATTAATTCGTATTTTTGTCATTCAGTGTCATAACACATTAGATTTTCAGGCTGGTGCGTCGTCGCGTCTCTTGGTGTTTTGGGCGAGGAGCTGGGTGTTTTTTTTTATTTTCTTTTTTAGATAAAGAGGCAAGATTTTAGGAATGATTCTTGACGTGTGTTGGGCTCTTTCATTTCATGCAAGCGAACAAATGCCTCACTGATGGTTTAAGTCACTCGCACACACACACACATCTGCTTTCAATTTACGTTATAGACGCCTGTTGGAAGAAACAAAAATGATTTTAATGAAGTGAACTTCCTTCTGGCTAACTTAAAAAAAAAACATTTTAAAACGTGGTCGCTTCTGTTACTGTAGCATTTTTCTTTTTAAAAAAAAATACTGTATGAGACATGAGTGGTATAAACGTGTTTTAAAAAGTCTTTGTTCATATTTTTTAGACCATGAATGACAAATGGAAACGACAGTTTTGAGAACCTTGCTGTAGCGCTGTAACACACCCCAACTTTACAAACGTCTAACAAAGCCAACATTTTCGCAGGATAGAAAAATGCAGAATTCCGAAGCTGCCGTTACCTGTTCTCTCCTAAAGCTGGAATACAGAACAACAGAAAGTTTGCCAATACACAGGACGTGCGCCAGACAGACTTACCTATCAACAACGAACGAAACGCAGACATAACGGCCACCACTTCAGCGGAAAATCCAAACTGAGGAAGCGACAGCGGAGGGGCTCTGAGTCCCTTAAAAAGCATTTGAGTAACCGAGGCGTTCAGCCACGCTGAAGCAGGTCTGAAGTAATTCAGGGGGAGAAAATGGAAAATAGAATTCTGTTTGTAATTGCGTCCGTGCGCTTCATATCTCAATGGGTTCCCCTCTCACTGTTCACATGGAAGCAGTACAGTTCAATGTCTCCATTCCCACTGCCAAGAGTAGCCGGCACACCAAAGTTCGCCCTGGTCTCACTGTGGATGCGAGTCTCGGCGTCTGAGCGCTCTCTCTCTCTCCTTCCCTCCCTCTCCTTCGCTCGCAGCTCACGGTGAAAAGATGGGGACAGGAGGGAGACCCCTAGAGTCTGAAGCGCTCACATTTCTCCGTCAAGAGTAGCGGGAGCGGCAGGAATCTCTGCACTTCCACGCGTGATGGACAGCGGGACAGTGTCCCAAACCCCGCATCGTCTGGAATAACAATACGTGTTACTGTAGGTGGCATTTTCGTAAGAAGCACTTAACGTTCATTGAGCGTGTGATGGCTATTCATTCAGCTAAAAATGCGAATTCAGCGTAGAACAGTGCATTTGTTTCTTTAAATACGTTTTACTGCAGAAAACTGTACCATATTTTAAATGCCTTTAAAGAGTGTGAAATAAATTGAAATAAGATAGTTAACTTACAATGTGAACATTTTAAACAGTATATATGCCTCTATAAAGAAGTTTAAAACAGTTTCATCCCTTAATACATATTGCTTTTAACTGCCCCCTCTTTGACTGATTATATATATATAATCATTTATATATCCATATTTAACAAATGCACTCCTGTAAGATCTGGGGAGTGTATTCCATTTATATATGTGTATGTTTAAATACAATCTTTCACGCTTTTACTTAATTTTACAGTTAATTTAAACATTGAAAGCCACAAAGTTCACAAAGTGATTAAAACAGCTTTGAAGCACTTTCATCAGGAAAAGATAGTTAAAGACCGGCACAGAAATCAATGCTGCCCTCCATTAATTTGTTTACTTAAGTGGAGATGATCTCACAAGAGGCCTCTGTTGCTAGTTTATTGCAGAAGATGCAAAAAAGAAAATCGATAGGTGGAACCATATTATTTTTTCTCCCTGTAAAGCAGCACACTTCTAGGTGGCTTGTGTTGATCAGGAAAACTCTGCAGGTACTTGCATCGACCATAGGGTTCTACATGAGGAACAAGTCAATCCTGTGCAATCCCATCGAAAAGGAGCAACATAATTATTCACCAAAAGCAATCGTGCATTCCAAATTAGAGGAACACACCTGCTAATGACAAATTAGCATCGATTTCAAGGTACACAGGCTTTGAACACTTAATTAGTGGATAGTACTGCAAGTTAAGAACAAGTAATAGGTTTATTCCATGCTGAAAAAAGAAGAAAGGAAACACAACGTTTCGGCTGTGGAGCCTTCTTCGGCTTCACGGCCAAAACGTTGTGTTTTCTTCCTTCTTTTTTCAGCATGGAATAAACCTATTACTTGTTCCTTTGCAGCCTACGTGTGCTGACGCAGCTACCCACCTGAACTAGTACTGCAAGTTATGTCTTGTGACATTTAACTGTTTTACTTCACAGTTTATTCGGTGATTTGTTAAAAAACAGACATGAAATATCTGAATGGGTGAATGAATGAGGCTTGCAGGCTTTATGTTGTATTAATGCCCTCTGCTGTTTTTGCTCTTAAAAAAATAGCACAGGCGGGGGCATACTTGTGACAGTACAACTGTGTAGAATGCATCTTGTAAAAGTACTTCTTCGGGCATTGAGCTACAATTCTCTTATGTCCCAATAACTAAACAGCCCTGAATTTCTTCCTGTCCAATACAATCAGCATTAAGCTCCGAAGAAAAGACATAGGCTACAAGTCATTGTTACTGCTTTGAGGGTTTCTGAGTCCACACTAAAAAAAGGAAGGCAGCTGTTCCTACTGTAGTTAGTATCTGACTGAAACACAGAAAACGCACCTTCGATGTTTGTCTTTTTAAGAACAGAGCACTATGACATGAATTCTGACATTAGAAAGGAAATGTCAAAGCTTTTGCCCTGGGACAGAATTTACCCTTACTTTGATTAAAGCTTTCAAAAGTTTGAAGATTCCTATCATGCTAAAGACCAAATAGATGCAGAAGGCAAAAACAAGATTAATGTTTTTTTCACTTAGAGATAATTATGGTTTTTAAACAGCACTCTATTTTGAGAGTGAATATGGGGCACATTTTGCAGTCTAGCAAAGTGTTTTTAAAGGGGTCCTGAAACTTTCTTTATCAAAGTGTTTTCTGGACTCTTGTTGTATTTGTCCTCAGTTCTGTTTTGTTTTTGAAATGAGACGTGACATTAATAGCCCACTGCATATTATCACAATACTGTTGATTCTATCAGAGATTTAATGTTTTTTTTTTTGCATTAGTTATTACGGTAATTAGCAATCAGGACTGTTTCATTAAAACAAAACAAAACAGGTCCAAGAAAGGTCTCTATTCATTTTTTTTAGATCTACAGTGATGTTTGTGCTTTACTTTTGCATACCATTGTACTGATAATCAAAATATAAACTCCTACCCCAAGACATTAATATAGATACACTCCTGTTATTCAGAATCAAATGTTGTAAATTAGGCTATCATGTGGGGAAAAGGCTATACCCTTTGTTACAGCAGTTTCAAGAAAAATTAAAATCTAAGAAATAGAGTCCTAGAAATTGAAATAGGCAACAAGAGTAACCCACCTGAACAAGAGTAATCCTTTCTTGCTCCTAGTATTGTACATACTTTCTGATGTGACACAGGCAGGTTTAAAACTGAAACTACAAATGCCCAAATTAAATTTTTGAATAGTGTTAGGCTCCTTAATATCTCTGAATCACCTTAGGGGGGGGGCGAGATGGCAATTGTCTCCAGGTGATCCAGGTCTCCTGTCAATTTGTGTCCATGACAACCGGCACAGAGTGACAGGAGGGTGGAGCAGAAGCCGACTGCCAGGCCAATGCTCCACTCACAGAGCAGCAGCTGGGGCAAGCCTGAAAGATTGCTGCCTTCAACTGTTGTACAGCTGAAAGAGCTTTGCACTATCATTGTACTGTTAAGAAGTGTTGTGGGTTCATAGGATCATAGGGATCATATGATGCGATTTACCATAAATTGGTGAGATCCACACCATTCGCTGTTCCAATAATGCCCAATCCATCATTAAGGATCCCAGCCATCCCTGTTCTCCCGCCTACCCTCTTGCAAGCGGTACAGCACTGTTAAAGCAAGGAACACTAGGCTCAAGAACAGCTTCTATCCCACCGCAGTGCGTATCCCCAACAGCTAACTGCAGGGCCTCAGACTCAATACACATCTGCACGCCGCACTTTGTACATAGTCTACGATCTTTATTTTTCTCGGTCCCACTACTACATATCTATTGTTCCTATATTGTATAGTGTTTTCCGTTGTACTGTGAATGTCCCGGGAGAACAGTGCAATTAAGAATTCCACTGTATGTGTACATACTGTATGGCTACATAAACTACTCTACTCTACTCAAGTGTTCAGCTTGCCTGTTGAGGTTGAACAGGAAGCTGTCAGACAGAAAACATCAGTGCAACACGATACAAATAAATATTTTGGCATCTTCTTGATAATCCATTGTGAGATTGTTGGAATTATATGTTTCCTTTGATACTTGGTTTGGTTCTATTTCACCTTGAACTTTATTTAGCTGTCTAACACCCAACCAATGGTTTGTTTTCCTATGTTAACAATATGCAAATGCCTTGTCTTTGACATGCTACCTAATTATATCCTGTGAAGCACTCCAGGAGTATGGTAATCCCCCTCCTTCCCATAAATCTATTCTGACAACAACAATGCATAATACCGTGTATTACTTCTTTTAAAAGAAAATATATTTCCATTTTTACATTATATTCAGAAGGCCTAGACACTAGCCCATTCAGGGCTGTTAGGTTTAGGGTTTTTTTATGGTATGAAAATGTAATCTTCCTAAGTGCAGGTCCGTAATGTTTTTAAAAGCTTGCAACACAAACACAACTTTCATTTTAGCCCGTAGTGGTTTGAGCTCTTGTAATGTATTATATTTGCATTGCAAATTTAAAGTAAAAGATCACACACTGTGCCAAATGAGAAGAATCAAGAACCTGGGTTTTTTCATTCGGCAAGTTTTACACAATATTACATTCCTGTGACATCATTCCTTGTGTCAGCTGTTTTTTTTTTCCACTGTGTGGCCAACACAGACAGACTTCTATACTCTCCTCCAATAAAGGTACCGACTTCCCGACCTTTAGAAACCAAGACCAGAGATAAAAGGATTCTTGTGTAACAATACGGGGAAAAAATGCCTTTGTTCAGTTTGTCTATTTTTAGTTACCACTGGGATTCTTCGCAGTTATCGCTCCTCTGCTCATAGATCTTTTATAATTTAATGAGGAAGGGGGTGGGCCCTTGGAGATTTATGGTCAGCAACTCAAGGCACAGCAGATCACAGTGCTTATTGATCCCAATCGGATGTTTATTTCTTGGTGGTGGTGTTGGGGGGGGGGGGGGGGGCGTCACTCAAACACATTACATATTCACTGACAGCATGCACTGTCTTCTTAGCACAAATATCTAAACCACTTGACCCCCATTACCATCAGAATCTTCCAACCATGGCTTGCTTCCACAAACACAGGGATGAAGAATGACAACTACAGTACTGTAGATGAATCACAGGCGATTCCTAAAAAAACTGTGAAATAATCACATACTGTTGTTAGGTAAAATAGACATCACCAGCAATTTAATGCATTTTTTGTGAATTTCGTCTCAACTGAATCAAGAGAAATAATATATGCCAGAAGCTAGAGAAACAAACTTATACAGTATGATTCTTTTTCAAAGGACAGGTTTGTTTAATAATAAAATAGCAGAAACACATAATGTGAAGTATTTTTGCTGTATTAAAAATCATTTATTACTTTGAAAATAACATGTAGTGTAAAGACTAGTGGCAGTATCCTTTTAAATATCATCCTGCCGATTTTATTTCTGGATCCCTTTTGTGGAGGAACACCTGTAAATTGTCTTGTCAAGTAATAGTGAAGAAATGCCTCATAATTTCTCAGCGACACTAGACCCTCTCACAACTTGTACTGACACATCTTTGCTCCCCTTTAGGTATCTTAATATTACACATGCAGTCTTATGTTTTCTGTTAGAGATGGCTACGCTCAAGGCTTTTTCACTCACCAGAAGGTGCAAAAAATCACAACCTTTAACTAGGATATGTGTTTTTACAAGTTTCTGTCTTGCTCACCATTCCCCTTTGGACAAGACTTGGTTTTTATGCAGTTCAAAAAGGAATATCTTCTGAGAGGGAACCGATTATTTCAGTAACAGATCATGACAGGCAGCTTTACAGGCCACTGGGTTGATCTCCAACTTTATTTGTATTCGCGTGTTGATGACAAAAATGGTACATAAGTTAAGTGGCAGAACGCTGCTCTTCTATATGCAAGCAGACCAATTCAAAGGGACAAAACGAAAGTCGAGAATTATTTTAATCAATGGAACAAGCCAAGCAGAGGCTATGAGCAGAAAAAAAAACTCGAGAGCTTCACTTGGCCTTCTGATGTGTTTCTTTGGGTGTCCTGGGTCTCTCCTCTTTTGATGCTGGTATGCTGGCTGTGTAACAGACATGTTGGAAGAGGAAGGGAAGGCGGAGATCTTCCAGCCTTCCTGTCTCACGGGACAGATGTTACAGCATGCTGGCAGGTGTGGTGGGGAGGTGGAAGCCACATGAAATGAAAGATGCAGACAGGTGTGCACAGAGCAGGGAATATGACACAGACACTGGGAAGGAGCAATAGGAACAGTAAAAAAAAAAGAATGGGCTTCATCTCTTAGCCTTTTAGAATCACACAAGCAAATCACTTTTCAAAGCAATAACATTATGTTGTTCATAAAATGACTAATAATATCTGTGCATTTGTGTAATGCTTTTCATGCCAAAGGATCCAAAAGTGCCCTGCAAATGGTATGAATGTTGACTTCATCCACCACTGCTGAAAGAAAAAGAGACGGAACATTTCGGCTGTGGAGCCTTCTTCAGGTGTCACCTGTTAGCTGACTCCCAAAGAAGGCTCCACAACCGAAATGTTATGTCTCTTTTCTTTTCCTTTCGGCACAGAATAAACCTTTACTTGTTCCTTTGCAGTTTGTGCATGATGACGCAGCCACCTCCTTGAACTTTTTCATCCACCACTATCGAACATCACTCAGGTGGCAGCCATTGTGTGCCAGCAGATCAACCAACCCCCCCACCCAGCAGATCAAGTTTAAAAGTGAAAACTCGCCACAGAACCTTTTTGATAACACTGTAGTCTTGGGGCTGAGTTCTGACACCCTCACTGCAGAAACTGGGCTACAGAATGTCTAATGTAGGGTCAGCATCAAACAAGATGGAGTCCAGAAGGATTCCTTCACTTCTAAAGCTGCTTCAGTTACTGTGAAATTTCTCGGCAAAATGGCTCTGGCAAACCAAGCTTTCAATGGAAAAACAGGCAGAAGAAGGCATAACATATAGGATATTTCATTGGTTGTTCTGGAGGATGAAGGCTGCATCAGAATAAGACTTTTAAGGGCGCAAGAGCTTCCCCATAATACAAGGTGTCTTCCATTCCAGCTAAACGCAGCGGGACAGTGATGTCTGGCAAGGAAGCTCACATTTCAGGAGAGTCATCATGCTCTTGCGTTGAGTGTGTTCTGGTAGCTGTAACTGTGACTGAATGGCCCTTTTAGGATCTGATCCACAAACCCCTTTTGGGTTGAGTTGAGGTGGAAATAACGTTCAGAGGTTGAAAATGAGAAAAGGCATTGCTATTTCAGGCCTGGAACATCCAAACACTCATGAACTATCCAGACAATGACCATCCAGAAAGCCCTATTACATTTAAGACCCAAGAATTCTTGACTTCAGCCTTGCTGCAGCATATAGAGAGGGGTTACACCAGGAACAAAGTGGCTATGCTTCCTTCTGAAAGTGAAAATCAAAGGAGGAACTTCAGATTCATGAGGCTGAATTTGCTATTTATAACTACCTTCATAAACCGCCTTTTGGAATCGATGAGTACCACATGACTCTTCATCTTAAATTATCAGGAAACAAATATGCCTACATGATTCTGCGCTTGGAGCTAATCTACATTCACACAATGAAACCAAAGATGCTTTTTATACAAAGTTTGAAAAAAAAATCTCAATGGAATCCTAAAAGATGACAAGTTTTATTCTGCTTGGAGACTTCAGTGTCAGAGATGCTCATGAGTGCTGGAGCAACTACTTTCATATCCATTTGGTTATGTCTATGAAACTAGCTCTCAAGCATTGTCTACAGAAGAACAAAAAGAGAGTTTTCGGGGATGCATTAAGGAAAAGCTCTCATGCCTAAGTCAAGAATAATAGAAAATTTTAAAGATCTCATAAGACATAATAACAATGCCTTTGTAAAGACACTTACATTTTATACAAGGAATCACCATAATGGGATGATCAGAACACTAGGATTTCTGTGCATGACAGAAAGAACCAAACTCAAGCAAGTTTGGTTCCCAAACGTTTGCTTAAACCAGCAAAAGAAGCTGGCCTAACATCAAAAAATGGCATAGTTTTATAGGAAAACATGAGACATAAAGAGTGTGTGGTGGACAGACTAGGCAAATGCAATTCTTCATTCTTACAGATATACTTTACTCTTGTGTAAAAATCCATAGGTTTGAGACATTAAAAGGAAAAGGGCCTGATTAATAAAAGGAAGACAGACAATGCCTACTGGAAAGAGCATTTTGAAGATCACAAATCCACATTCGATAACATATCCAAATACATGACACAAAATCAACACATTTGGTGCCTTCAGCCCCGGTCTCTTCCTTTCATCAACTACTGTTCCGCCCCTGGAGCCATTTAGTGTACTTCCCTCAGCCTAGCCAGCAAGTGTCCTGCCACCATCAATCTTTACCTGCAGTACTTCGCATGACCCATCGATCATATCCAAATATCCGTGCAGTGCAGTTTTCTGCTAATAACACCCATGCTAAATCCCAATTTACTGAGGTTCCAGGCCAAGATCTCTATCAATGTCTTAATCAATGTATAACCTTATTTCTCTTCCAGTGGCCTTTCTATAGTTGTCTCCTGTGTCCAGCACAGCCAAAAACAGATACGTTTGGTGCCATTGACTCTGGTCTCCTGCTTTCAGCCTTTACTACTCCTGAGTCTGTCCAACATTCTAACCTTGGCACAGCCAGAGGTTTCATTCTACATTCTCTAATTTTGATGTCTAGGTTTTCTTTATCTTCCATTCTAAGGGTCCAGAATAGCCCCAAATCAACTCCTTTGGTGATTTTTTATTCCATTTGGCTAATTGGCTAACAGCACTCTGGCTTTCTGAGTCTTCGCCCAACTCACCTTCCTGAGCTTTTTGCATTTTATTTGAATAATAACCAAACATTGTACCTGCCTGTCTTGGGACCACAGTTGTTTTCATTCATTGAGAATGATCTCAATCTTATAGTCATCTATATAATTGGTAAATGGAGACTGTCATCCAATTTAGTTATATAATTTCTCCATCCTCTCAACTGACTTTCTGTTACTAATAAATTTCTAATTGTTGCAGCTGACAACCCATCTCAATATTGTTTCAGAAGTTCAAAAAATTGGCAGCTGATATCCAGTCTATATATCCTTGCCCAATTCCTTCTTACTCTGATCGAATCAGCCTCTGCACCAAACTTTCCACCAAAACCTTCAGATGACCCCCAAAATAGTAATTGACAATCATACAGCTCTCTCTTAGTTTTTACTGGACTGAAAATGTTTGTTATCATTCTACAATTGCATCATCTTTGCTATTTAGCATTTCCTCCTTCATTTTCTATTGCAAAAAACACTCAAGATCACGTCATCCACAACCAAAGATCGTCTGAGTGGAGTTCAGTTTTTCCCATAAAAACGTTCTCTTGGATCTGAACAGAACACAAGAGCATGACCCTTTCTTTGTTAGTTCAGGTGGGTAGCTGTGTCAGCATGCGTAGGCTGCAAAGGAACAAGTAATAGGTTTATTCCATGCTGAAAAAAGAAGAAAGAGAACACAACGTTTCGGCCATGGAGCCTTCTTTAGGTGTGAGAGAGACAGGGCAGTAGGCAAAGGTAATGTAGCGGGAGAACAAAGGCTGGGAGGGAGGAGGAGTGAGAGGCGGGAGCAGGGGACAGAAAGAGAGGCCAATCAGGAGGTGTGAAGTCAGAATGGGTGTAGAGAGGTGTGAAATGAAACTTCCAATGAATGGAGAAAATTTAAAAGAACAGTAGTCTGTGTCTGGTAGCTATTTCTTCTCTCATCTTTCTTTGCAAAACCCTGATAAAGTCCAGTTTATCTGCATAGCAATTCCCTGGCCACTCAGTTTGGATAGAGACAGCTTCCCCAGGATCCTATTAAGACATTCCTGATGGATTATCAAGCAACTTTGTTGTTGATCTTCAAAGGCATATCACATACTAGTAACGATACCAATACCTCACAACAAACATTCCACCAGCTTTCAACATAATCGCCCAAAAGAGTCCAACCATTCAGGCCATTCTTCCCACTGCAGTATTCTCCTAGTGCCTGCGGTTTCTTCTTGTCTTCCCTTTGCTGCATTCATGGTTTTGGGATCCCGTTTGTTTCTTTTGGGGGCATTCTAGCCTCCTTGTTCTATGGCAAATAGTCAATTACTCTCCACAAAACCATCTAAATCTTGGGTGACTTTATTCCTTGAGAACAATAATAGTGTACAGCGACAGACTACATTTGAAATGGATCTAAGCTTCCAAGAGTTACCATTTTCACAATTCATAAAAATCCAGATTTGCATAGGGCCGTTTATTTATTGATCCTGCTCCTGTGTTTTTGCAGCAATGAGGCAGCCGAGAGTTCAGGGAGTGCCAGCTTGGGATGCAAAAGTACTTGAGAGATCTCCTAAGTAAATCACTAACAATGCCCTCAATGTTAGAAGTAGAATCACAATTTTGTAGAAGCCACTTCACAGAAACATTCTTAGCCTCTGAGGAACAAAATAAATCGTGTTTTATTTTAGTTTTTGAGGCCAAGGAGAAGGAATAACGGAAAAGCGAAGGGAGCAGTAGAATGGATGACTGTATCCTGAGCTGCACAAATCATCCTTTTGGAGCTCCATAATTTACTCTTTCTATTCCTCTTAATGTCTGTTCTGGAATATGCAAACATGCAATGGATAAGTAAGTCTAGAGTTGGGTTAGTGCACACATTTAACAAATCTTTTTTTTTTCAATCTGTATCTTCATGCTGTCTTTTTAAAAGGTTACCCAATAGAAAGAAATTAAAAGGAAAATAAATAATGCATGCATTTATAACGTAATGTAACATATTATAAATATAAATATTTAAAGACATCTATTGCAAACGGCAAAGTTTATGCTTTGCCCTTTACAGAACATTTTGATTAAAGGGAAAAAATGGAGGATAATGCTTGAATGAGGGAATGCTTTAGGACTAAATGACCTCTGAATCTTAAAGAACAATAATCTTCAAAAAAGGAAAATTCATCGGTCACAGAGAAATTCTGTGCTTCAGGTCGTTGTTTAATCCGGCACTGAGGGTATTTTCCAGAACTGCGACTGTCTTAGGCGTGACTGACACAGAGACTGGCCGAGCAAGATAATTTGTTTGACAAGCCCCACAGAAGAGTGACGACATATTAAAAATTGAGGACAGAGGGATAATAGCTTTTGCTCTGATACACGCAAATGTCTTCTCTTTGAAATTCAAGAAATTATTGTCTGTGGATTTTAAATACATTTCTTATAAAGTTAAAATAATAATTAGGTACAGTATGTACGTAAAGGCACCTAAATTATTAGTGTCGCTGTTTTATTTCAAACAAAAAAGATAAAAAATGACAAAGTCTTGATTGTTTTCTGCAAATGTTAAGGTTTTTGTTCACAGGCATGGAAACAGAATTGCACAAAATTAAAATACCCGCTGATGGTTACATCTGAAAGCATAAAAAGGGCTTTCCAAATTTTCTACGAGGGCTCAAATGCATGCCACTTACAAGCTTACAATTTATGTACAGTTTAGCACAATATATCATGTTGAAAGAACAGCGTAGCACAACAGCACAAAAAGATACCAGTAATTGCTGCAGGTAATGATAGTGGCAAAATTTCAAAAGGAAATACATCACATCAGTGATATGGTGGTGCTTTGCCTTATACAGCTGTCTGATGTCAACTGTCAAAGAGATTAGACATGTCAATCCGACGCCTTTTAGCGACCTAAACTTATTTAAATAATGACAAATGGGAAAAAGAAACAGTAATCCTAAAATGCTGTTTTATGGTAACACTTCACTACGGGGGATACATATTCATCTATAAACCTGGTAGTAAGCCACCCTTGCATTAGTTATAATAATTAATTATTGATTATTAATAACCTTGCTAGTTGTGACAAGATATTTGTCATTAATTCACTAATGGCTACTTCAGTGATAACAACTGCTATGCATTAGAAAGTGTGATTTACACTTCCTAAAACAATGTCACTATTTTTTTTATTTCGTCCCTGAGACAAAACACACACTCTCTCACATCCTCTGCTGCACATATGACCTTTTGTGTTGAGTCTAGGTTTCATTTAGCAGAAACATAAAAATAGAAATCAGTATAGATTTTTCTCAAACCAAAAAAAAACACAGCAGAAACAGCAGTTTGACATTATCCAGACCATTGATTACATAAAATATGCGAGTAAAAAGCTGCAATTTTTCAAGAACAGCTGTCAAAGTTAATGATAGACTATTGGGAAGCCATTTTCCAGTCACTTTTCTTTCTTTTCCACCCATTCAGACTTTACTGACAGGATGCCTGACCTTTACAGGTAAAATACTAATGACAAACTACTGTATATTGAGCATTTCATTTTCATCTTCAGTTTTTCAAATCTCGTGACTGTACAGCCTGTGCTGTAGAGCAGTGTCTTTTCAACATGTTTTAGTTTATGATCCACCAGTTAAAAAATTATAACCCATCCTGAAATACAGTGTAGTCCTTAGCTTGAGAAAAATCCCTACCGAAGGACTTAAAGAGTATTGCCAGTAGAATGATTTTGCTGCAAAGCTTGTTGATTGTTCGCTGACATGATGCATGAAGCTATAGCCATTGCTTGTTCCTGATAACTGCCTATGATGAAAAAGCTGCTTCACAAGGGTATTTGATAGCATGCCTGCCAAGTTTGAGTCTGAATAGTCTAAATCATGTGCACAAGGGATATGACAATCATTGTCACCTGGCCCTTCCCTAGTGTGATAAATCAACTACAGAATAACTAAAACCCCAGGTTCAGTTACCTTAAGTGCCCTCCAGGGGGCACTGCCTCTGAGTGGCTGATGCTCAACCCCTTGGGTTAAGCTTGGGGGAAGGATGTGTGATGGACTGACTCCAGAACAACCAAAATCATAGGTGCAGTCTCAAACTGCTCACTAGAGGGATAACAGGATCAGGCTTTCAATTCTGGGTCAGCACCTGACTAAGGAATGTTAAATACCTGCATTCACAAGAGGGCCTGTAATGCAATACAGCTGTGGGAGGAGTTAGGCTTCCCTTTATAAGGAGCAGTTTAGCACAGTTTGGCAGACATTTATGAGTCCAAATACATAACAGCAATACTGCTTGTACGTTTATTATAAGCTTTGAAGCATTTTTAGTCCCTGCAGAAGTACAATGCCAAATCTCAAACAAACCAGAGGTGTCTTACAATTTGCAGATATCAGATTATTGTGTTTGCTGGGAGGAGATCTGAATTCCAAAGAATTAGGTCCTCTGGCCTCAACAGAGAGAACAGTGGAAAAAAGACTGAGGCCTTCTCCCAGCAGAAAGTTAGCTGAGGGAAATTCTGCTCTAGCTACAGTACGCTGCCTGCTGTCTCTTTATTAACAGGAAACTGTATTTTCCTTTTATAACTGTTGAACACTGATATGTTGCATTCAGTTTCCCCCCCAACATGACGCCCCGAGTTCAAGTCAAGACTGCAGGTTGTACAACAGTTGTACACTTTACTGTCATGGTTTACATACACATGCAAAATGAAGATGACAAAAAAATAAAAACACAGATCTGAGGGTTTCCCTGTGATGACCCCTTGTATTTGCATTAGAAACTCATTCCTTACTGAGCACACGCGCTCTTTCTTTGCCATTCTTTCAGACTACCTGCACTGCTCAAGCACTTAGCAACACAACGGGTTTGCATCGGTTTCCTCTCGCTTCACCTTGCGGCTCCAGTGAATTCTGCCATGCTTTTGCCAAATTTAAGTGCACTTTGCAACAGTTCTCTTTGCTTTCACATGGTATTCCACAGAAGGTGTCTCATATACAGGCAGAGTGATGTGTCTGTTATGGAGCCATTCCATTCACACTTCTTGTACAGCTTTGCTCTCAGCCAGAAAAGGCTTTTCACTTAATCCCCACTGAGCCACTTGTCCTTCTTCATATTATGTACAGTAGATAGTGGTTTCATTCTAGTAACAGGACTTGATCTTTATCCCTACAGGTCTGAATGGTACTTTAGTGTACAAGGATATGGTGACTTGATGGTTAATCCCACTGCTCCTATAATGTACACTGATTTGTTGTACAGTACTGTATACTGTATATGCTTGAATATCTGTTTAAATTGAACTATTGGCAACTATTTATAGGCATATAGGTACTTTTCCATAAAGCCCAGCTGTTACTGCCTGCACAGCAGAGAGTCAGACAGATTTTTGTGCAAGTTATAAAACTAACCAAGCAGCGTAATCTTTGAAAGACCACTGAGCTCTTTACAAGGCAACATAATGAGTGCTTGTAAAAAAAAAGGGTCACCATATATCTTGCGAATTAACTTTAGTGCATCATCTATTTCACTGCTGTATGTTTAGTACGTACAATAATAGAGGTGTACATACATTCTGCACACGTTCATCTCCTTTTTAAAATAAAATACAGCACTGTACTCAAACACTCAGGGGATTCGGCCTTTGAGTAATGCTCAGAACACGTTTCTGCACTTAATGAAATGAGTAAATGAGATTTTTCCGCAACAGGCTCACAATAGAGATATTTCACATGTGGTAGCCTTGACAACGCATATAACTTCAAATTGCTGGGGAATGAGTGACTAAACTCACTACGTGTATCCAAAATAAAGCCACCTTATTCTTACTGCCATATATTTAACTTTGCTTGTAATTAGAAACATATTAGACTATTCAGACGAATACTGTTAAAAATATAAGGATACTGTGCATCTATATAACACTATCCAACCCGAAGAAGCATTTTGCAAGAAGGAGGAAATTCTCTTCTCCTGCCCCCCAGGGGTGAAGGCAGAGGCTAACTACATAGCAGAGAGTATGGACAAATGAGGAATTACTTAGCAACTTAAAGTACAAAGGTAAATTATGTTAGAACCTGAGCTGCAATTTAGGGCAGTAGACTTATCGCTCTTGCTCTTTTAAATAGTGCTGTGGGCTCTACTGATCAGCAGGATCTGAGTCTAATGCCTCGTCTCAGAAACAGATCCCAAAGGTGAAATAGCACTAACAGCTCACTCAACTTAGAAATTTGACAGCCAGGCCGGTGCGGTTACTTTTTTTTGTGAAATCATTGCACCATTAGAAGTAAATGCAGGTAACTGGTGGGAGAAAACAGAGCAGTCAAATCTTTTTTACTATCAACATCATCAGGGGCTCCGATTTCCGCCAGTACAGGATGATATTTCAGGGGCGGTGAAATACATGTGCTCAAGTTGTCAGTGTGGCCCTTTGCACCTGGATTTAAGAGGAGGTTGTGTGTGTGTGTGTGTGTGTGTGTCAGGGGGGCATTTAGTTTTGAACAAATAATCTCCTTCCGTTTTGCTGCTGAGTGAAAAAAAAAGGCAGAGAGGAAGGCTCTGATTTCGTTTAGCAGATTCCCTGTGCTCTGCGCTGGAACCAAGCTAAAGTTACTCTCATTCAGCTGCACTGCTGTTTGGCTTGTGCAGGAGGGGGGAGGTTCAATCCCTGCATTAGCACTGCAATGTCAATGAGGACTATATATCACTGACTGAATGAATGGATTTATGCATATCCTTTGAACGGCAGCATTTAAAGGCAGAGCTCAATATTCTTGAGAGAGGAGTGATAAAAACATAAAAATGAAAGATAAAATATAACTCGATGAAATAAATAAAAACATTTTCTAAATTGGTAAATGGAGCCATCATAATCCTTGCATGCATTTTTTTTTTCACCTTCATCCAGAGTAATCTTTCTATTATAAAAACAATGTTAAGGCAAGTGGTGGTGGTTTCACAAAAACTGTGTGGGTTGAAGCTGCATCTCCTACTGTAGCTAAGCGAGGACAAGGGAAGGCATTTCTGTGTTATTCTGACATGTGGCGCAACGGGACACGGGCTATATTATACCGAGAGGAGAGGAGCAAAGGCCATGTTCTATAAATAGCCACTGTCTAACATCTTCTCTACCTTCAAGCATTTTGACTAAAAATAGTAAACATTTTGTTTGCAGAAATAGAAGGCGGAAAATATAGCCCTATTCTTTCCTTCATGCTCAGTTCCGGTAGGATTATTTTACACAAAAGGTAATAGGTACTGAAATGGTATAAATGTCATTATGACATAGACAAGCCTATTTATGGGAGCAGGAGTTTTATTTCTGCAGATAGTGGGGAATATTGCACATTGCAGAGCACTGAAGCACATGAGCTTCACTTTGAAGTAAAATTATTTCTGCAAGAAATAAAAGCAACAATAATGTTTATCCACAGTGGCAATTCATTCTTCAGACTGAGACCTGGGAAATGTTTCCACTATGAGTCTATTATTTTGCACTTACACAAGACAGCTTTTAATTAATAA
The DNA here is from genome assembly GCF_040954835.1 of Lepisosteus oculatus. Classification (NCBI taxonomy): domain Eukaryota; kingdom Metazoa; phylum Chordata; class Actinopteri; order Semionotiformes; family Lepisosteidae; genus Lepisosteus; species Lepisosteus oculatus. The sequence goes on from NC_090718.1 coordinate 13,682,269, forward strand.
AAAATCACTAGGAATACCAACACCCAAGAATAAAGCATCACGAACGGATTATGGAGTGAAAATTTGGCTTAGCTCACTTGACTGAGAGCTGACCTCCTGGCCAGAGGACGAGGACACTGGGTGAGGACTGACCAAGGGGCAGCAGCAGGGGTGGAGCTGGGGTGGAGGTGGGATGCAAAAGTTATACATGAGGGAGAGGAGGGGATCTCACTCAGTATTTATAGTGTTTTAGGAGAGGAAATGACATTGGGAGTGATTGCTAATTACTGACAGCTAATTCTGATTGAACTTGGTTGTTGTTATCCCTCCAGAAATTTCATTGCAAACTCCATTTACTGTATAAGCAGCTTTTATCTGTAAATTCCTAAAAATAATATGGTTCAAAACAAAGCTCACATTGTCATCATGCATCGTATTTATTTTCCACCAGATCATCTGAACTACCCTTTTGGGAGTTGTCATTAAACACAGAAGAGTTCCCATTGACTGTTAACAGTCAGTATGAATTACCCTTAATAAATGAGTAATTAACTTTAATTCAGATACAACATGCATGTCTCCCACTGTGAAAACAAAACAAAAAACATGAATGACTAGTGTAACAACTGAACAGTCATTCACAACTGGTCATCTGGAAACACTGCAGTGCATGACGGATGCTCCCATCTTACAGGAGACTTAATCAGTCTGAGTGTATTATTTAAATTAGTTAAATATCTCTCTAGCTTTGATTTCTTAGACTATTAGACATGCAGATCCATTCACCAAAAAAGAGCCTGCCTCGGAGTGAAAGAAAATCCACTTATCTGGCTCATGGAATGAGACGTCCCATGTCTCATGTCGTTGTAATCTGTGACATCACTAGCCTTCTTGTGCTTAGATAAACTGTGACAAAAACAATCCAAGGATCCAAGGCAATGCTCACAAGTGGAAGATTTTCTCACTTAAGAATGCTAACTGGGATGAGAGCGACAATTTGGCTAACCTCAGTGGGTCGGATTCAAACACAAACATTGCTCATGAAGCACTAACCGTAACCCACACAAAATCCCACGTCTAGAAACGTAAACAGAAGGAAACGCTAAATCCTAAAGGAATATGGAAGGAATCTGTTCTGTAGGAATACAGAGGCAAAAGAACGGGATCTTTCTGAATGACGTTCTCCAGCGCACTGCCAGAAGAACATGAGACGTGTCGCAAAATTGCATAACGTATGTAGAAAAGGTGAATCATTCTATAATAGAATTTTTCATTTACAGCAGAAAGCTCAAGGGGAAAAAACGCTTGTATGCCTTAAGACAACGGTGTCAGCTGTCAGCATAGGAGACGGAATGAAGACAAGGGTGAATGAGTTTAGAAAGGGGGCAAGGCACTGACATATTAAAAAAAGATGCACCATATCTAAATTTATGTCAAGGTTTCACCACGTAAATAATCTTTTTCTAAAAAAAACATATGCTGCATTTAATTAAGAGAACCTACATTCTAAGCCTTCTGTGACTTTCATATTATAAAAGGTCAGATTTGCTCAGCAAACAGTAGACCACAGACTGCAACCACTATATTTTAATTAAAAATAGGATGACTCCATAAATAAATCACCAAAAGCAATGCACGGCAATAAAAATATCCTATGAAATCAGAAATTATGATCTGGATGATATTAAGGAGATACAGCAAACAGATAATAAAATAACAAAAAAAAATGATAGAATTGGACTTTGGTCCTGAAGGATTTCATAATTATTGTTAGTATAATCTCTTGCTTTCCGGGAATTTCCCCATATAAAGAGCAAGTGTCACTTTTCAAACTAAAAGAGGCATTCTTATACTCTGGGGAAGATCTGTGATTGGTGTATCCAGCATGTAAGATGATTTCAGTCTGATGAAAATATAATAAAACTGTTTCCAAATCTGGATGAGAAATGAGCTGGATAAAACAACATGCTGGAAATAATTGCACACACACATTCTCATATTCTCTTGTATTCTCTCTCTCCCTACTGCTGCTCACCAGACATTTTCCATGTCTTATTATGCGTTGTGACAGGTCGGACCTTTGACATTTTTGCAGATTTCTTTCTCCTGCCCAGCAGGAGGCTCAAGAGAAGCTGTGTGACTGAGTGCTGAAATAGTACAGTCAAGGTCTTTTCCAGGGGACTAACAAGCCAATTATAAAATTCATTGTGTGCCCCATAATGGTGCAGAAAAAAGAACTCCAATGATCCATTTTTTTTTTTTTTACACTGAGCAGTGAGAAGGAATAAGTGAGAAGCTGACACTCTGCTCCAGTGATTTCCAGTTCATCTCACAGCAGCTGAAAGTGGCTGGAAAGATTGGAAACATAAAAAATTTGATCTTGTTAATGCAGAAAAAAATATAAATTATTCAGAAGCAAGGTTACTTGCAGCAAGAAGGGGGAAATTTGCTAGTGTCTCCTTAGTAATGCAAATCGAGTAAATCCTGGCTTCATTTCTTGTAGCTCATGGGCTAAAGAGGCCAATACATAAAAATAACACATTGCAATTCCTGACCCAAATCGTATTCAAAAATACCTCAGCTAAATTCACTGCAAGACTCTCTCACAAGTGTTTTGCACTACCAATTCACGTAATGAGTCTATGGTTAACTGAAAGCGACATCCAATGTAAATGCAAAACGTTGCGAACGCCCGTTACATGTAAAAAAATGTTTTTAAATGATGTCTTGACTATTTTATGTTGAGAAAGTAACGAGAAACAAATGTAAGCACTGTTTTTTTCTTGCCAAAGCCCAGTGCCAGTTCCAGCTTCCACTACAAACTTTCTGTTCCTGCTGTGGTCATTACAGCTGCAGTTCACCTTTGTGACTGACTAACAGACTGGACCACCCAGTTCCTGAGCACTATTTTTAATCCTGTTACCATGACAGCCAATTTGTTAAGGCGTTGTTTCTTAATTGGAAAGTAACCTTAGCCCAAACTCAGCTGAAAATTTGTGTAAAGGAATTATTCAAAACATGAAAAATACAGCAACCATATCTGATTAACTGCAGAAAAAAAAAATATTTTTATGTTTGTCATACCTCCTTTACACTCTTAAATAACATGTCCATATTTGTTGTATAAAATCTTCAAAGCAAACAATAATACATTTATTTTGCATAATAAAATGCAAAGTAAGGAAGGGGTGTCATCTTGAGACATTCTGGTGCAGACGACATAAACATTCTCCTTCTTGTGTTAAGGAGATGAGTATGTGAATTTAAGCAAATCATATTTTTGTCAGTGAAGCATTTTAAGCAAGAGACTATAATCACACTGGTGACTTCGAGTTAATGAGACTACAGTAAAGTCTACTCCCAATCCCTGATCAAACTAGCACAGAGAGATGTGCTCTTCTAAGAATCCAGCTAAATCCTCTTATTCCACATTTCATTGCGTTTTCTCTGTTTCCATCTTCTGAGATTTGAAAATAAATTAGCCAAACCATTCATTATAAACAAGATCCCTGAATAAGTGCTTAAGTGGCTCATATGATAGTTGCACCTACAGAGTGCTTAATGTACTAGTACTTACAATGCACACATGTCGGACTGTAGAGGCCACAGGTCACTGGAAACCAATTTTTTACCTTCTAAGCTCATCTGCAAGTCCCCTTTGAATCCTGAAACGAAGCAGAACATTGTAGAATAATATTTCAGATGTCTGCAGATGTCAAGTTGGTATAATTAATATTAACCTTTAGAATGTTTCACTTCTCTTCATCCATTAAAACAGATGCCAATATCTTAATCCAGGGACATGACTTCAATTTACCAGTAATTACAGTCGTTACAAGTCAAAACACGAGGAAATGTGCATATTTGTAGAATGTTTTTTGGCCAGTTTGATACTTATTGACATGATAATTCTCTGATATAAACATTATTCCACATTATAAGTCCTAATTCATTGAATTCATTTGAAAACTATTTTTAATTGAGAAGGACACTTATTTTTCCTGTCGTACTGATATCTGCACATTAATGCTGGAGCAATTTCTATTAGAAAATAGGAATTGAACATCACACTGGCACATGAAGAAACCCTTGGAGAAAGGTGGTAACAGTTTCCTATTTTTCAACCACAAAAAAACATTTCTTTTTGATTGTAAGTAAGACCTACAGTATATTATACAAAAGACGATTTTGCAGGATCCTTTCCATGGAAAAGCTGTGTCACAGAGATAAAGTGGCCTTCCTGGATCCATGTTGGAAGGTAATTGAAAGTTTCCCTTCCCTGTACTGTATTCTCAGACCTCGTATGGGGATAGACAGCCTGTTCCATCTCTGTTTGAAAACTTGCTCAGCCAAAATCCCCTCTAGCATGCTTTGTTTACACCACAGTGTGACTATGCCATCTCTCAAATATATCTTGCCAGGCAGAATTGGCCCCTATTCCTTCCTATTGCTCGTCTTCTAAAAATAAATCGCTCAGTCTGAGTTCAGACGTAATAGTGCCTACTTTTCTTCTGGGCAACTTTAGTCCTCCTTTACAACACATAATTCTCTCTCGTTCATTTATCATCTTTTCTCAATAGATGTTCATTTTCTGAGGTAGCAAAAGTTAACTTTATATTATTGTATGTCTTTTCCACCTCAAATATATATATATATCAAAATGTATCACCACTGACCCTTACATGTGATGGTTTGCCTATTTTTATTTTAGGAAACATATAGTAGACTCAACAAAAAGTGAACAGTATGCAAAGAAACATCCTTATAATGCGTGAACACTGATGTTAGACATTATCAGGCCAATAGGTACTGTAGGTGTAACACGATTGCTCAGTTAGGACGCACCTTGCTATATAATCTTCTGAGACGCACCATTTCCAGGCAAAAGTAGCTTCCAACACTATTCTTCAAAATTATTAAATAACCCCCCCCCACCCCCAAAGATATTATTTCTGTATTGCATGAGCTCAAGCTCCAGATGATACGCTTTTGAAACATGCCATAACAACTCTTCATATCACTTGGATTGTTTATTATTACCCTACAAGTGGCTAGGTGAGATCAATTAGCCACTTGCAAGCAAACACGTTAGATGCTCTAACTGCTCCTTTCTTTTGTAACTTTTGTAATGTTCATACAAAGCCCAATTTCCAAAACACACCTTGCAGAACACACCACAAGTAACTTTTGTTTCTTTCTTCAGCCAAGGCGAAAGCAGAGAAGGGTTATTGAAAGGTCCTTTATAATGTTTATAATAATATGTTTATAATGTATCAGGAAAACTGCTCAAGATGAGAGGTGTACAATTATCATACTGCACATTTACTCATTTGTGGTTTAAAAGGCATGGCTACTGCTATGTGTTTTAGTTCTTTAGTTCTTTTGGTTTCCCATTAGGAAACAAGTACTGTACCTGCAAAGTTACACATTCCATGAATCATGAGCTTGGCATATTTATTTCAGTTCTTTTTCCTGCAGTTCTTATTGGAGCTGCTGCATTTTCCTTCATTACCACTGAAACTAGGTCCACCTCTCCTATATTGAGCGAACCACCACCCGACATTTACAGTGACTGCTTGGACTGGCTTTCCTCAGCCTGGTCTCGGCTGTCACAATAAGACGAAACAATGTCATGCACAGTCCACAAACGAGTTTTACATCACAGCAACATCTGACATGCAATTAGAGCAGCAAATTATGCAGTAAGTAGGAAGATTATTTTATTCAAGACAAGTCAGCTTACAGGGTCAGAGCTTATCCTGGTGTCCTTGGCTTTCCATGAACGGAGGGCACATGACTTCACTCCACTGTCTGGCAAACAGTCCATTGCAGAGAAAACCCCAGCAAATGCTGGTTCCCATTCATACAGCAGGGTGCACTGGAGCAACTGTGGGTAAAGTGTGTTGCTCAAGGTACAACAGCAGTGTCTGCAGCATGGACTCAAACCCCTCATTTTACAACATACTGCTGCCACAATTACTGAGTTAAATATTTAATTAAAAAATAATTGTGTTAATTTAATCTGATTTTTTCCAGTAAAATAACAATCCTAAAGCCCAGGCTGCTGATATATAGTTAGGAAGCTTACACCAATGTGTAAGCAAAAGGTGTTTGCCTGGTAAATTCTAAATGAATTCCACGGAGGCCACATGAGATTGACCCAAGGTAAGGAAGCCCAACCAAGGTTGAATTGTTGAACGTTTCAGAAGATTTATAATATTTTATGAAATCCTTCTGCTAAAGTAAGGCCTGAGCTGATTCAGAACAAGAAACCGAACAAAAAGAATGATCCGTCAGTTCTGAGAAATCAAATTTGTTTTGATTAATCACCTGTACTTTTATGCATAACCACAGTGTTGCTCATAGTCAGCTGTTCTGCAGGTAATGAATTGCAATAACAGCTCATGGGAATTATACTGAGCTATGAAATTTTCCATCTGTATTTCTCAGGAACCTCCACAAACTTAGCCGTGGATATAATGATATCCATATCATGGAAACAGACATGGTAATAAAGGAAATAAATTATTATTATTATTACAACTGTTTGGGATATCACTAGAAATCACTGAAAAAAGTAAAATAATTATAAATATAATAGCATAAGAAAAAACGGTGATTCTACTGAAAAAAAACAAGTAGAAGGTATTTAAAAGGAGACTAGTAGGACAGGAGCATATGAGACTTTTCATGCACCATTCCAAAGGAATATACCGATCTATGCAGTTACACTGCGCAGACAGTACTGTACATTGCTACATCAGCTGTTTTTGATATCTCCTGCAGCTTGCCAAGTACCTGCAAATCACACACTCGTGTCACCGGCGCTCTCGAGTGGCAGGATGCCATTTCAGAGGCCATCACAGGGGTCATGGAGCGATGAACTGTGCACCTCCCCTATTGATCCCATACAGATACCTGAGACTCCGCGCAAGATGAATCAGTGACTCTCAGCAAAAATGACTTCCTGTTTTAATGATATATTTCTGGGAATAAATAAGGCAATATATAACCAGATTGATTTTTGGGGGGGTCTTTTTTTATATTTTTAAAGGATAAAGGAAGGGTAATGCGTAAGGAGGGAGTAGATTTTTTTTCTTCAAAAAGGCTCTCATAATAACCCTGAAATGTGTCTGACTGCCTTCACCAAGGTGAACTATCTCGACATTTTAATTTAGATCTGATTATCCAAAGTTGGTAAGGCCTTCAGAAAGAACTAAAGACATAAAACACTATTAGAAAAATTGATTAAGACTGACGTACAGGTATTAAAAGGAATTATGGTTTCTATTTAGTTCCATTATAAAGGAATCATGTACCATTGATCAGTGTTTTTCAATCCCCAGTCCCACAGATCGTCTCTGGTCCCCATTGCAATACTGACCAGTCCTTGTGGTGACCTTACAGACTGTGCCAGCGAGGCACAGTTATGATGGATGCATTCATTTTTTTCTTCCATTGTTTTGTTTTTAGCCTAAGTGGTCTTCAATGAGGAAATGAGAAATAACATCACTTTATTAGCCCTTTACAATTTCTTGCATTAGGAATTTGTTTTTACACATACCCCAGCTTGCTCTACATGAGACACACAGACACATAGATAGGGAGAGAGCTTGGGGTCTCTCAGGGGGCTCAGGTGCCCAACAGAGTAGGATTTATCTGCCGGCTGCGGGATTTGAACCGGCAACCTTCCAGCCACAGGCGCAGATCCCGAGCCACAGAGCCACCGCTCCGCCCCAGTTATAACAAACACTATAACAAATACTGTTATAGTGTAGATTGTATTAATTTTGGAAGACTGCAAAATGGGAAACATGTTACAGGTTATGCATTTGAAAACCTTTCCCCAGCTATGAAAAATCAGGGTTGGTGACACTTTGTTCAAAAGCCTATGTAGAGACAAATCACCAATATCTGAAATGTCTTTGTTCTTGACAACAGCTCATAGTCTGAGCTGGATTATGGATTTTTCTTATGCTCGTGTCTCAGCAAAGACCTTTGTCTTCCGTGAATTTCCAAGACTTTTCTATTTTTCCTAGTGAAAAAAATTGACATTATGCATAACATGATTCACTTGATTTAACCATTCAAACAACATGATTAAATCGAAACGATCAAGCCAGAAAGAAAGCCACCATTATAGAAAAATGAAGTAATTAGTTCTGCCTTGCAGAAAAAGTGACATTTTTTCCTCCATTAATACTGAAACATGAAGAAATTAAAGAGTACGCAGAGCCGGGCAGGGAAATACTGTTTGAAGCTCAGACAGGGGCACGGAACTTTAAACTCGCAGAGAAAAGGCAAATCAGGAGCTTTAAACAAACATATTAATATGACGGGCCAATAAAACAGACACATGCATATGGAAATTGCTTATTAAATTCTGAGACCAACAAAGATTAAGTGCAAGCTAGCTAATGTGCTCAAAGACATCAGGGTTATTGAGTATGGCCTTCCTTCTCTTTAACTCGGAAGATGTTTCTTTTCACTGCTGAGGTACTGATTAGACTTGACCAACAAGATCAGCGGGTAGCAGAGCCTTTTCATGTGCAGGTAATTTGAACTCGCGTGAACGATGGAGGGTTTAAATTAGGAGGGAGATTGGATGGGCCAGACAATGATGGAGTTTGTCTCTGTGTCTCTCAGAACCATGGTTGAGCTGTAACTACACATGAAAGCCCAAGAAAATACAGATATCCTGAGTTGTCACCGATCCCTGGGGGGGGGGGGCAGCAGGGGGGCTTACATGCTGCCCCCTGCCCCCAGCCACAGCCCCACCCCCTGCCCCTTACTCTTCATGAGGACAAAATCCAGATGAGCGCAAATCAAACAGCGACCAGATCGAATCTCCGCCTGGCTTTCGCCACTACCCACCTCTCCATGCTGAGCTGAAATTGCTTCAGGATGAAAAGACAGGAAGATTAAAGAGGGTCACCTTGACATTAGAGCTCTCTTGTAGAAGCTCCAGAAGTAAAAACACCCCTTAAGACTGCTGGGTGCCAGCCAGTATGCTATATCTAATTTCAACCTCCAATGAAAAATGACACATCTGCTGTCTCTTTCCTTAAGTAGAAAAAGGGGGCCTCAGTGTAGCTGGTAATGTTTCTTATTAGGTGCTGCCCAATCAATGAATAATTAACGTGCTAGCGAACACTCAAATTTTCTTTCCAAGTTTGCTGATACAAGTGAGTCACTTATAAATTCACTTGAACGGGCTGCTTACAGGGTGTTAGTAAGAAATAAATAATTTGCTATGGCGTTTCACTTAAACTGATAAGTAAGAAGAGGTTCACTGAATCATAATATCAGACCTGACTACCCTATAGTCTCTGGAGAGCCAAGTGTCAGTCATTTTCAGGGAACAAAGGAACGCCCTTCCACAACTCAAATACAGCCCCTAGAGGACACCTGTGCGAAAAAAAAAAGCAATCAGCACAACTTCCTGTCAAGAGGAAGGACAGAAGCACTGACAATGCTTCTCTAATGGTTTATGGGTGCTAACACCCAAAACAGTATGTTTAAGTCTCAGGGGAAATTCCAAGGTAATATGAAATTTAAAACAAACATAGAAAATAAAAACACTTGGTGAAACACCTTCCAGTTTTTGTACTCTCTGATGTATTACAGTAGCTGTAACTTAAAGCATAATCCAGCTTTAAGCACAATTGTTACCAATGAAAATAACACAGGCTTCTGAATTGAACACCAGTGTGACAGCACTCTTCTTAAAAAATGGAATAAAGATGCTGCTCCTTCCGATCTTCTATTTAGTGTTATTGGATTCCATTCAAAGAGCACGCTTTATCATGTTGAAAACTCGGAGGATAGGAAAAAAGCTCCCGATAGAGTGCATTAACCCACTCTAAAAAATGAATGCACTATCCACTGGGAAAAAATTGCACGTCGGATACAGCTTCCCCCAATACACACTTATGCACTGACAAGAACCAGCGAATGGAAAATTCTGAGGGGATGCAATATCCAGATTTATTGCTGCCCAAACCCAAGCACTGCAATAAGTTCATAAAATACTTTTTTTTCTGTCCTGAGATTTGCTGAGAATAAGTACAACACCTTTCAATTGTGACGTTTTGTGTGTCAAATGCAAACTGGAGGACGAGAGACAAGAGAGATTTATTGACTTGAGGCAACAATTATTGCTTCAGCTCTCCGTGAAAATCTTCCTGATGTTTACAGACAGCAAAACAGAAGGAAGTGAACAGCAAGCGGAGGGAGTGGGAGTGTAATGTTCGCAGGAGGAAGGAAAGCAAACAAAGGTAAGTTCACCCACTGATGTGATGTAAAGGAGTGTTGAGGTAAAATCTTTTATTGCGCCTTCGTCTCGATAACACCCACTCAGCAAACCTGCTGTAAATATCCGACACCCCATTTCTTAAAAGCACAATTAAATGTCTCAGCGTAAAAGAATAGGACATACGCGCAGGACTGCTTTACCCAGAGCAACTTCCTTAGGCCAGTGATTGACATCAGTTTGTAACTGATCTGTTCTCTGTTTCCAGGAAGACAAAAGGAGCCCACTCTTCATCTCATCTGATTTCTGCCTGCCAAAGCAGCTTATCAATGCTTAAATTAAGGTTATAACTCCAGTTACATACGGAACGAACATGCTGACTATAATAACTATCAGCAAAATTACTTTACAGAACAAGACACCTACAGGCACAACACGGCTTTTGATTTCTTTTAACAGCAGGGCCCCGCCCTGCAGAGTGGTGCTCACTAGACCACTTCAAAGACAGGAGTGAGAAAATCTTACAGAAGGGAGATTGAGTGCAGAAGACCATATAGGATATATTCAACAACAAGCAGTATTATTATATAGATATAACTGTCAGATAAGGGACTATGATGGTGAAAAAAAATCACCAATAAACTACAGTATGACACTAGAAACAAAGTAAAGATAATTATTTAAGACATTACAACAGATTATCCTGTCCAGTCTTTATAACTGTACTCTGCTGGATAAACGGGTGTGCAATTAGAATTTGTGGTAAAAGTCACCATCACAAGGGCCTTTGAATGTGTGGCTCTTTAAGCAATATATCTGTCCCATTGCAGTGACTCTTCTCACTGTGATCTCCCTCTCTGCCTTACAACCCACCAATTGTTGTCAGCATCACTACAATAATTGGCACTACCCTCAAGGGAAAATGAGCTAGCAAGCACCTTTTGTTGAGCCTAAGCTGTACCACAGTCCCATGTTACTGAGTTTGAGCATCAAAGTGTGGCCCAGTTCATTAAGTAGATGCCTTACTTGCTATGGCCATTGCATAATTTTGATTAAGAATTACTTACGGATATACGGACATAATTATGGACATCATAATGTTCCATTATAGATATTCTAAATAAAGTATTTCATGTAATTTGTTTCAGACAAGGGGAGAACAAAAATCAATTTATGGCCTCTGTAAACTAATCCTAAAATCTGAAGAGTATGCAGAAGCAAAAACTCTTGGATTGCCAAGACTGAAAAAGACATTCTAGCTGAAGACGCACAGTGACATATTAAAATACTACATAACAAGTAAGCAAATATGGCTGCAGTGTAACTTAATGTAAATGTGGGGACAGTGCCTGGAAAGTGAATGAACTGCTTTGGCCTCTGGTACCTGCCTAGGGTTCTGAATTACCCTGTATACTGTATCTACCGGACGTCATGTGTCTGATGATCATCAGCTGAGTCATGCTGACTTGCAGTTTGGGCAAGGGCATTTTTAGCTTTGTCTTAAAATCTTTCAGGAGAGAAAAACGTTTTTTTTTTTCTTCTGAGCCATCAGTGACAGAAGATTTTTTTTTTCATAGAAACGGCTTCCTTCATTATATAATGCCTATTGGAGCTTATTAAATTACCACTTGAGGCATGCTAAAATATAAATCGGGATATCCATTTATTGGCAAATTAATGGCAAAACTAAATCAGTGTATGGCATGCCATTTATTTTCATAAGCCAACAGGGAGCACCACTGTAGGTGTCTTTGCTGATAGAATTTCTGCCCCCTTGTATTTGGTGAAAAAAACCTCTTGTACAGATTGCAGATCAACTGTTTCTCATTACGCCATACATCCTTGAAACCATGAGCACATTTCCACTCCAAGCTGTCAAGTAGTTTCCATGCTTCAATTATTGCTTTTTGTCCCTTCTATATTGTTACAGCTTTAGGTGACTGAGAACTGTCTCTTAAATTTTAGAGGTTTGTGACACTTGGAAGAGTAAACACTTCTAGCTTTGAAGTACAGAGGATGTTTGCTGAGGTCTGGGGGTCCCTTCAGTAGAAACAATTGTAAAGTTTACCTTGGTATACTGTACCTAGATAGTTGTGGGTAAATGATTGTCAATGAGCAGTACAGAAACACATATTATACATAGTAAGTTCACATTAAGTGCACAGAGAGAGGAGAAGAAACTAGGAGAAGCAGGGAAGGAGGAGAGGACAGGTGAGAGGAGAGACATGAGTCTGGCGACAGCCTCTATTTCATGATCGTCCAGACCAAACCTGACTCGAGCAAAGTATTTGAAGCTTGTTAGAGAGAGCTTGCTATTTTGTGTTTTTGGGGAACTTGGGTTTCCTGGGTAAAGATACCTCAGTTAGAAATGTCTTTCCTGCGTAGGGTGCATTTTTAGAAGAAGGAGATAGACTCCCATTTATTTTGTGGCACATGGGGTGCAGAGAGAGATTTAACTGCAGGTTGTATCACATTTATTTAGCAGGCAGCTTATCTCTTATTTGGCCTTTGTAGGCATTAATGAAGAGTTCCATACTTAGTAGGGGGTTTTTCTGGGTGATTAGGATGTTAGGCCTCTGAAATGCAACTTGAGTTGAGTTTTATAGTGTCTAGTGTAGTTTGTGTCTTGTTATTGTAATAAATATTTGTTTAACCAAGTATGACTGGATTATTACTGCTCTCATCCAAAGCTGTGCCAGAGAATAAAGAATTCACATGCCTCTAATTATACCAGACGCTCGGTTACATTCAAGAGAAATCACTTACAATTTTGGGCTTATGAATAATTAATTATTGACAAAACCACTTGGTCAATTCCCAATGTTTTCCAAATTTCGTAACCCCCCATTTGTAACAATATATAAAATCAAACATTGACAATAATGGGGAATCACAGATAGAAAGCATCAGTTTCCTATATTGATATTTAGTCAAGAACACACAAGTTTATGAGAGGATTTGACACTACCTTTCAAAGTCCTGAAGGAAATTGCCGAAGTCAACCCCGATTGACTACTTCATGCTTAAGAAAGGCACAAATGTTTGCAGGCAGACCTCAAAACACAAGTGAAAATTAAAAGGAGGCTGGTAAATATGGGACTGTAAATATGGAGCACTTGTTTACAAGGGGAACAAGTTACCCAGTCATATTGTTGCAGCTGACTCATCTGGATCTGCACAAGGGGTGCCTTGTGAGGAGTCTCAGATCAATATCCTACTAATATCCAAAGGATATCACACAATTGCCTCAGCATGATTCTGTCCATTCTTTAAATCATAAATTGTCAATGCAAAAATAAGTCTTCCCTTTCCTCACAGTGTGTTTTCAACTGAAGCTCAGGACTTGCAAGTCGACTCTTTTACAGAAAGAACCCCAGTGAGATTGGGATGAGTATGTCAGCTTCCTGCACAGTTTAGATAGGACACGTTGATTGCTCTCTCAGCTTGAAAGGCCTCAAGTGGCTTATCTCCATGTTCCCAAAGCGAGCTATTTGTCTGGTAAGCTCCAAGTTGCATCTGAAGAAGTCAATGTGCTATATTACTGTGCCTTCCTAAAGTCCAATGTAAAAAAGAGCTTATTTAAAAAAAATGGACATAAAATTATATAATTGTTTGCAGCCTCTGACAAAAGACCTTTTTTAGCTAGTTTTGTTAGCCCAGTTCACAGCCTTTAGAAATAGTTATTTTTCCTCATCTTATTCTCAATTTTTTTTCACATTTTGTATTGTTCCCTTTTAATGTACAGCAACTCAAGACATGAGAAACAACACCTGCCACATCTGAAAGAAAACCATTCACATGTCACTTTGCTTATTTGCTTGTCTACTTGCCTATGCTTTTGCACAAAAATATAATTGAAAGTCAGGGTAAGTCCAACTCACACATAACCGTTTTCCCTCTATTTAATGGTAACCATATCTTTGCAGTCAGAGGAGAACAGGAGCATGAAGGTCAGTAGGAATTTCTAAATTTAAAATCACTCTGTGTTGCTTGCTAATGCAATGAACGCTTGCTTCACTCGTTTTCAATTTAGCCTACCGTTTTGTGCTGCTGATACCTCTAAATTAATCAGCAAACGAAGCATGTTTTCTGTCTCAACTGTTTTAATACAACCAGTTTTTACTTTTTAGTTCAGCTCTCCTTACCTTTTATGAGTTACCTACATCGGTTTAGGCACTGAACATTAAAGGCCATTGGCCCACAGCTCAGCTTCTATTAAAGAGCTTCTTCGCAGAGCAGTCCTGGCACTCTAAGACAGAAGCCTACAGAGTAGATCAGATGGTTGGCTATTGACCGCAAGTTTGGAATATGTGATTTTGATTTGACCACATTTTGTCTGACAGAGTTGTCGCTTGACTGTCTACCCAATGGAAAATGAAATAGGGAGATGGGCTGGAATTTGGTGAGTCAAACCTGTGATTCAATGTTCAGACATACTGTAGGTGTTTTACTTATTGGCTCTGGCCTGCTGTCTTATGACAGGTCTTCTTTTTCCAATATAAAAAAACTAACTTATTCATTATCAGATAATGAAAAGAGCACTTAAAATGTAGACACAGATCATCAGCTTTGCAAGTCCTTATGAGTTCTGAAAGTATTTCAAGGGGGACTTATTTTTTTACAAAAACAAAGACACCATGTCAGATTTTAGACTTTCAAAATCACACCTGTCAGTCCCAGAGTCCAACAATCAACAGTCATGCGGATATTTGATCTGAAAGGTGTTCAGGCTGATATTTGGCTCTGCTCTCGGGGAAGTCTGAAGTTGGGGAGAATAACCAGACAATAGTTAATGGCCCCTGTCTGCCATTAGGAAAGTTCATGGCACTTGTGGCTTTGTGGAAGTACACTGTCCAGTCCTGTAACGTCTCGCATAGAGAAAATCTGGCAACTGACAACCTGTCTTTTTCTGTTCATCTCTTGCTGAATTATTTATAGGCTTCTCATCCCTCAGGGCCTGACCAAAGACATATAAGGCTATTTTAGTGGCCTGTCTCTTTCAGTAAGAGTTGTTTGAAGATGCGCAGCCCTCACTTTCTTTCAAAACTGATTTTAAAGAACTAGAGATCTATCATATCTCTCCATTCCTGCACTGTACACTGTCCTCGCCCTCTTCAATACCTTCAATATCTAACGCTGGATTGTAAAATGATAGATTCTTACTTAAATACCTTTTACTGGGTGCGATGAGATGGGCCATCTAGAAGTACAATGCCCTCCATAAGTACTGGGACAAGGAATTGTTTGTCTGTGCAGTGAACCCTTCTGATTGTGACCAAACCAAAAAATACGTGTTTTTTTTTCCCCTGACCTGATGAGAGAATGCACGACCATGAACTCACCAGTGCGTGTTTCTGGCTAAAATTAAACTGCTGGATCCTTTTGGTCGAGGGTTCACAGCTGGGATGTCCTTGTCAACATCTCTAAAACAAAAAGGAGAAAGAAACAGATGTTGTTATAGAGACAGAAGGGAGTAATGTACAGTAGCAGCTATACAATCATCTGAAATATGAGAACATCCAAGTCTTTAATTATAGGGTGAAGGGCGCTTTACTTCCTGACATTAAGTATTTATAATTTATTTTAAGTAGTGTAAAGTCTAATAAAAAAGTTTATAGATATCCTGGAAGAAGGTGGTATGGTTGCACAGTGGTTAGCATTCCTGTCCTGCAGTTCAATTCTGGACCTGAAGTTTTATCTGTGTGGATTTTGTATGTCTTCCCCATGCTTGCATGAGTTTCCTCTGGGTGCTCCAGTTTCCTCCCACAGTCCAGAACCATACTGGTAGATCAATTGGTTTGTGGGACATTTAACCCTGGTGTGAGTGTGAGTGTGTGCATGCTATCATAGAGCATCCTGTCCAGGGTGTATCCTGCCTTGCTCCCACTGCTTGTCAGAATGCGCTCTGGCTCTCCTGCAACCCTGAATGGGATGAAGCAGTGAGAAAATGGATGGATGCATATCCCAGATGAAGCCTGAAATAATAAAAAATCCATACTGAGATGTAAGTTTTGTTGCTTCTGTTGTGTGGGTTAAAGTCAAGGGTCCAGAGCTTCGAAGCTCTGACCACACTCTTCACGGAAAGTCTGCCACACACACCTGCCCTAGCTCTGAGAAGGGGAAAGCACTTGGCAGGAGCAACACTGGAGGCAGACCGTACACCTGCTACTGCCCCTGGTGGTCAATGTCAAAATCCAAAAAAGGAGGGTAATGCCAATCAAAAAACAAAAAAAGAGAACTAATCACAGCCTATTAAAATGAATCCAGCAGGAAGGGCTCTGTCAAAAACAAACAATAGCAACCCAATATAAAGTGACACATGTCTCTTTTGATTGTGATTTCTTCACTTTTTTGAGAATAACCCTGCAAGTTATATTTTTTTATTTTCTTATGAAGGTCCTGTCTTGTCAGACTACCCAATGTTTAACTGCAGAACATCAAAAAGCAAGGGCACATGTCGGATTATTTCTCATACTCATATATTTTTAACAAAAAGTCTCTGTGGTGTTACTCATCCAAACTAAATGTTCACAGAAGTCATCTTTATGTAACACCACTCTGTGATTCACAGCGTGATCAGCAATACTTGGGAGATTAGACCAGAACTGTCACTTAGCTTTTTTATATCACACACTGATTGGGGCTCAAAGCTGGGCTGACAGCTATTCTGTGGTCTATTGCTCAGAAGCAAAGCCCGATGCCCCCTTATGAGAAGTGTGGTGACCTTACGATCACTTCTTCCAAAACATTTCTGCACTCAGTTAATAAATAAAACAACCTTTTTTATTAGGTGGACTCAAAAGATAAATAATAAAAGCATCAGTAATTAATATTTGCATGTGTACACCATGGTGGTATGGTGATGTGCTGCCTGGCACTGCTGCCTGCTAGCTCTTGGGTCCAGGATGTGATTCTGAACTGGAGAACCTTCTGCGAGGAGTATGCATGTTCTCATCCATGGTTGCTCTGGTGTCCATTGGCGTTACAGTTTCCTCCTCCAAACCAAAGAAACACCAGCCGGATTAACTGAAGTGGGTTGGCACGGAAGCCTACAGTACCACTGACTAGCAGCTTCCTGATTCACAGATGAGATGAAAGGGTCGATGCCTTAATAAGATCAGTGCATATCAAAATGGATCCCCCTGATTCATCAGCCAGTGCCGAGGGGTGGCGTGCCCCATCCCCTTTCATCTTCTGGGCAAACTGAGGACAACTGGCGAAATAAAAGTTTCTAAAACTTAAAAGATGCAGACTGAAAGAACCTGGACAACGCAGCAGTGCAGATTTTTTTGGCCCAGCGAAATCTTAGCCCATGAGCAGTGCTGGTGACACGAGGGTCAAGAAGCCCAGGGTGACTGCCGTCTGTGAAACTGAAGCCGGATGCACGAGGCACTCACTCCCACAGCTCCTTGCCAAGATACCGCAGATGCCACTGCTGCCACACAAGTCTTTCTGAGTAGGTGTAACCGAGACAGTCACGGTATCAAATGCTCCAGAACAAAATAACATGTTCTGGTTGCAACATCCCAGGACTGTCCTTAGGGGATAAAAATCAGGACAGCTGTGGTGATTCCGAAACGCACTGCGGACCTTTGTAACGACGCTGTCATCACGCCGCCTGACTTGAAACTCAGGGGTGTTCAGTTGTGTGCGTGGTTGAGGCCAATACAGTATGTGAGCTGCATTAATTAGAATTATTCTTTTTTAAATGAAAGTCTTGAAACACAGTGGAGAAGGTTAACTGGTTAAAATCAAGCTGGCTTACTTGCCTTTTTGAATTTCATCAAAGTAAAAATTCATTTTAATATACAGGATTCCATACTTTATTACCATTACAACTAGTTGCATGGGATTTGGTAAAGCACACAGTGCACACAAATGTTTCACGAGCACACAGTGTTTCAGCTGTGCAGCATTCTTCAGGTGTGTGTCAGTTTCCACAGCTGGGAAGCTGTACTTTCCAGTGTGGGATTTACTTTTACTTGTTCCTAACATGCTGTTGCTAAGAGCTCGCAGTCTGAACCTCATTTTAGAATTTATCTATTTTACTGTAGCTATCGGAGCACCAGAATTTATTAAAATACAAATAAACAAATGGTCTGATCTGATATTTTGTGCAATACTGCACAGTAACTGTCTTCTGTGTGCATTGCATTAATTTCAATAGCAATGAAGCTGTCCTTATTACTGTTGTATCTGTAATGATCAGTGATTTGTGCCACTGGGAGAATTGCTCATTGAAAGACGCTTGAGACATATTTGGGAAACTGAAAGAGACAACGGTTTGGAAATATGTGTCATAAAAAGTAAGCAGCAATAGAAAAGAAATGAAAACAGCAGAGCAGAGAAACATGTTGCCTTTATCCCAGGACATCTCCTGTTATTACTACTGGCAGCTTCAAAAATGCCCCTCAACCTCATATTAAAATTAGTGAATTTTCATATAAGTAAGCATGCTCAGCATATGTTACATTTATGTAAAAGCAAAATGCAATAGCATTTATGTTGCCTTTGTCTGACCTCCACAAAAGCAGACTGCATTTAGCAGTCCCATATTTACTGTACATTTTAAAATTTAGGAGAAAAAACATTGCAAATCAAGCTGCCTTTGTTAATTTAAGAAAGTATGAACAAACCCCAAAATTGTAGTAGTGATGAGAATCTTTTTGACGTTTTGTCTTTTTCTTGGTTTAAGGGGAGATCACATCGCCATATGGACAAGGAAGTCAGAACCCCACGAAAAAAGATAATACTGCATTGGTGTTTTGAACCCCACTTACCAAAAAGAGAGAGTCTTCGTAATGTTGGAAACACTACCATCATTTTATGCAAATCCTGTTGAACAATTTACACATCGATGCAGTCTCTGAGTCTTAATATATGCAAAATGACAATTTTATAGGTTGATCCTAATCTCCCTAAAAAGACTGAGATAATGCTGATGTATTTTCCTCGGAACACAGAATATGCTAAAACGGTTTACCTATTCATAAATGGTTAAGAGATTCGGTCTAGCAAGGATTACTAAAAGCAGAAGAGCATACTGTATTTGCAATGGTACTAACATGTAATTCTTTCACCTGAGTAACAGACCTTGATTTCCCTGATGGATGCTGAGAAGTTAATACAGGCTTTTGTATATTCATGAGCACACTACTGCAATGTTTAACATCTTTGTGTATCCAAGACAATGTCCTTATAAAGCTGCAGTCTATTCAGAATTCAGCACCTCAGAGTTTAACTAAAAGTAAATCTCATGAGCATATGACACCAGTCTTGTCTTTAGTTGCCTCTCTCCTCCTGTATTTGTTTGACATGTACGACTTGAAGCCCAGCACTGAAGAAAACCACTCATGTGTTCATACATTACCCACAGTATTTAAATGTTTTTAAAGACTATTTTAAATACATCTCACCTGGACTTTGACAGTTCTTTTGTTCACCCTGTGGTTGCAAGGCTTTATATCTTATCCTGCTTTTACCTCTATTAAAGAAAACTCCCCTGAGATATCAGATTTTCACAAATGACCATATAAACAGTTGTTCTGAGAACCAGGCAGGGGAAACTCTGGGAGAATCACATTTATAATGTAGTTATTGAGTGATTTTAAACAGATTGGCTCCACAAACCAGCTTGAGGTACTGTACCATGACATGACATCACTTGACATCACCTCTAACTTCAACAGCAGTTGAAGCACTTTCTATTCCTAGATTTCTCCTGTCATTGGAGTTTCCATATGGGCAGCAGCTGTAACCCTGCGTCACATTAATAATCAACTGTAAATGTGTTCTCCTGCTGTCTGGCTGTGCGGGAGGTTCAAGTAGGGAGGAAAACCAACATTTTGTTTTTTTTGGTATTACC
The DNA here is from genome assembly GCF_040954835.1 of Lepisosteus oculatus. NCBI lineage: Eukaryota > Metazoa > Chordata > Actinopteri > Semionotiformes > Lepisosteidae > Lepisosteus > Lepisosteus oculatus. Next base: position 13,702,365 of record NC_090718.1, read on the forward strand.
AAACAACTTGATATAAAAGTGTATTTTTGAGGTAGCCTGCAACTGTTGAGAAATATAGTATTACGTCAATATACTTTAAGCTTTTGTGTGTAAAGACAAAAATCCCATTTGCAGCCAGATGCACAACATCTGTCGCCCCATAAACTTTCTACCCCTGTCCATCTCCTGTTCACCACACCTCCATCCTGGCTGACCATGCCCCTCTGAGCTTTGGGGTTCTCATTTTTTTTTTCTCTCTCACTACCTAAACCCCGTTTTTAAAGGCTCCACTGTCAGCCTACAGTAGGAAGGAAACCATAGGGGGATAAAACGCTTCTTGAAGAAAATGCAAGACGCGTCCCCCGGCGTTTGTTCCGCAGACAAAGGGAGAAGAGACAGGCAGGCAGGCAACAGCACGACGGTCGCAGGAGCCGGGTATGAAATATGAAAAGCTCAGGCGCCGTTACCATTAGCGGCCCCCGCGCGCGTGATGCGATGTGACAGCGGGAGCCGCACCGCGAGGTGGGGAGGGAGGGTTGGGAAATGAATTCGTAAATGGCGGCCTCGGGGCGCCTAGGCTTCAGAGACGCCACGGCTCTGGACGGGGCTCGCCCCGCGGGGCTGTCGATACAGGAGAGCCGGCCGCCGTGATGGCGCGTAATGAGCGCGGGGGAGGCCACTCAGACAGAGGGAGAAATCTCATCCACGGTGTGCACCGCCGACGGAGGCAGCTGCTATGTAGGGCACACACACACACACAACACCAAGACCCTTTGGATTCCCGGGCTTCTGGGCCAGATGCGCCAGAGCGAGTCTTTCCCTGGTAGTGGTAGGATACAGTTGGCACAGACCGTGTGCAGTGGACTGCAGGAACAGCAGCACGGCGGCTTGGAAGTGACCCAGCATACAGTACACCTGACTTTAGAGCCAATATCGCTGCAGTGGTCGCCGCTGCAACACTGACACTCGTAACAACAGCATCGGTTTAGTCAAGTACCAAAACAAAAATAAGGAAAAAGTTGGTGGTGCTGGTGGTGCTACACTCCAAATATTTAGTTGCTGCACAACACTTTTGTTTACGTACAAAAATGTGTTGGGGCATTTTTTTTTCTAAAAAAGTATACTTTTGATAGATAAAGAAATTGTATAGCTGCACACGCGTATAATTATGTTTTTACATACGGTATATTTCTGAAGTTCTGGAGGTCTTATTTGTCAAAATGCACTCCACACGCTGGCAGTGGAAAACTAGGCTCCTGTAACTCACACTCGGGCTCTCTCCCAAGTAAGTAAGTTTCTTAAAATATTCAAACAGTCACACATATAACTGGGAAATCATATTAATATCCCTCTTTGGTCCCAACAGAAAAGCAGTAACCCACATTAAAGTGGTTAAAAATATGCATTTTTATCCACTGCTGGGACAAACAAGACAGCTGTTGGGTAAGCTTTTACAGCTTTTTGTGACGGTGTTCCATTTTAGCACAAACCTCAACTTCTATGACCTGTTTTTAAGCAGCACATTCTGACGACATTGGCTGTCAATCAATCAACACATTCAACTAACCATACAATTTATCTATTATTTTAAAATGTGATTTTTTATTCTCAAAGCACAGGCAATAACTTTGCCATTACTTGCACAGCTAGAGGGGAAAATTTTAAAATGAACAACAGCTTCCCATGGATTACGTAAAGCTATTATTGGTAATGACTGATGAAGTACAGTATCAGGGATGGTTACAGCTTTTAATTATTATATAATTAAATTAAAGAAATATTTAAATATTGCTGTAATTGAGACAAATAGCTGTGTGATTTAAGATTTTGTGTATAATCTGTAATCTGTCATTTTGTGTAAAAGAGAAAATGCTGGATTTATTGTCTGATTTTATAAAAGGCTGCTTAATCTCAGAAAAATCAGAGCTCGTTTAATCAAGGAAGCTCATGAACTGCTTCTCTTCCGACATCTAACTGTCTATAATTGAGTCGATATCATCACTTCTCTCTCAATTAATGTTTCATGTTACAAGCCATATTATCTGGGATACAGAGTTTAGTGTAATTGGATGAGGAACATTCATAATACAGCTTATTAAGAAAAGATCTTCTGTGCTTCCTGTTGCATCGGTGGTAAAGTGGATTTTAATACAATAAGTAGTACTCAGCTCTGTCATTGTTAAAAGTCATTTACTCACTTTCTTTTAATGTACCAGATTGGAAAATTACTGTTCAGAAAGGTAAAAGACAACACAATACACAATACATTCAACACAACATGAACCTATTAACAAAAAAGAGACATACTGTACATGTATGATAAGAGACTGGTCATACACTATATTATGACATATACACATATTAATTGATTTGCAAATATCATTAAATCATAACGCAGTTGTCTGAAACATACAGAGACATGGAATCAGCACCAGAACAACTTCAAGTACCCGACATCTGAGCTTCCAGACACATTGTCCAGGCTTCTCTACATTGATGAGGCATCAAAGAATACTTTGGTGGACTTGAATATGCTTGAACGGGAGCACAGTCCAAATAAAATATCACTGTTGCACATGTTAACATAGTAACAAGTAAAGGTTTATTCCATGCTGAAAAGAAAAGAGACAACGAAACGCATGGAATAAACCATTAATTGTTCCTTTGCAGACAACGCATGCTAACACAGCTCCCTACTTGAACTTTGTTAACATGGTAGCATGGCGCCACGGGACACTTATGGTGATGGTGACTTGCCTAGGCCTCTCCATAGTGCAGACTTCTCCTTCGCTGGGGGGTCAGACTTTTGGCATAGGGGGATTCACTGCTGTTGGAGGAAGCTGTGCGTCTTCCTTGGGGCTGGGAGGAAGCCTGAGTGATGCTGATTGAATCCTGGCTGCAGTTGAACTGTGCTCTCCACAACGCCGCAGTGACTCAGATAATTGGGAGGCACAGCTCCTCTCCAATGGAAATCCAGCCAGGGAGCGGGCCGCACACTCCGAGAACTGGAAATTCTGCTACAACAAAAATGGAGGCCAGGGATGGGGGGGGTGTTATACCCCTTTAACTGAAATGTTACTATGATGCCTGGGACACGCACCACAGTAAAAGCAGAGCAAACTGCAGCTACACACAGAAAAACTCATTTGAGTAGCACAGAGTAATGGGAAAGCATGATGAGGAAAAAATGCATGGAGTAAGAGTGACAAAACCACGTGGAACACGTCAGAAACATAGCGCAACGTACCACAGTAAACGCTCACAAAGGAGACCAGAGTCTTCCACATTTGTCTTTCATCTAACATCACACAACGTGCAAGATTCAGCGAAGTCTGCCAGGGGAGATACCTTGTTGCTTTCCCCTTCATAGCAATCTACTGCACAAATGTACAGCTACCGTACCTGCTTTTGCTGCTAACTGCTTTTCTCTGGAGATTCTGTGTTGTTGTTTGAACAAAACTTTCCGAGGTGCCTCAGTGTTTAATGTAATGAAAGCTGGCACTGGAGCCGGGTGCACGCGCAGGAAGTGGATCTGAAAGCGAACAACGATTTAAAATGCATTGTGGAAGAGCTTTTAACAGCGCGGCAGCTGTAGATGCATCACCCAGACAACAGCGCCTCGCCGCTCTCTTCTTATCGGCACTGACAGAGCTACTTCTAGAAAAACAGATGTGCGGCTGTTTGCAAGGCCACTCCCTATGATTAATTCATCATGTTCGTTTGTTGCCATAGGTTCACACTGCTGATGCACCTGATTAGTTTCCCAGTGAAAATAAGCATGAGGTTTCTATCCTTGCATTCCATCATCACTGTAAGTCTCTTATTTTTCTCTTTTCTTTAAACAATGATAATAACTAATCAAATGTGCGGATGATAATGTAGGTACTGAACATTAATATAACTAATTGGGCTTACAAGTGTCTGCCTTCTCGCGCTGTGTGAAGTGCAGAACTGGAAGTACCTTGTAAATAGTTATGTGAAATGGAGGTTTCTAACCAAAGTTCTTGGGAAAGCTAGTCTCGACGGTCTAAACACAGGCCTGTAAAGGATTATTCCCCCAAGCTTAAATTAGCATGGAGGGGCCAGGCAGTGAGCTACTCGAATCCAGCCAGTTAAAGACAAAATAACAATCGCAGTCGCATAGTCGGAGTACAGTATGACTTGGCCTTCCGAAAAGTGTTTTCAAAACCCAAGAATCTGAAATGATTTAATGTCTGGCGAGTTGTTATATAAAGCAATGAGCTCTGACAGTTGTGGAAATGCGAGTTGAGTGACTACAATAGGAAGTGGTAGCCAAAGTGTATGAAATTTGTCCGTTTCGCTGAGACCTTCTCAGGCATTTCACACAACTGCCAACACTAATATATTTATTAAAACACTGAGCTCATGTTTTTGTTATGTGCGTTGAAAGGCAAAAAAAAAAATTTAATTCTCCACATCATATCTGTAGAATCTGACATGCAAGAACAATGCATTGGGTAAAATGCTAAATTTATCAAAGGGGGAAGTGCATTTGCACTAAATATAGAAGCTTGATTTCTTTCTCAGTCCTGCACCAGAGCTAACCTCGCTTCATGCTCACAAGAGTTGACAGCTGTTCAAAGGTAGTGCCAAGAAAATAAATGGACGTCAATTTCTTCAGGTTCATGCTGCTCACTTCAGTAGGTGTAATTGCAGTTGGCGAGTAGTTTTCTTCAGAACGACCCTTGGGGGTCAGCAAAGAGTGTTGCTTTGTGTAATACAGCAGGCAGGCAGTTTAGATACAGAAAGCATATTGCTCACTGCAATTACAACAACATTATCCGTGAGGAGAGTCACGTCTTCAGTCCTGAAAACAATTTAGACTGCTACAGTAAATGAGAGGTGGTTATCCAGATACTTCTCGTGTAGTCAGGGAACAAAGTAATTGGATAGTGTTGATAAGACCTATCAAGGGCCTGTAAAACACCATAGGGAAAAATGACAGTACCACTAGACTGAAACCCCAGTTCTGTTACTGACCGCAACTATTTTGAAGGCAACTGGACTTTTCAGAGACACGATCACCTGGCACAGGCAGATGTGCAAAGCTTTTCACATCACGCATATTTCCAGACCTGCTCTCAAAAGTCTTTTACTCCAAAGTAAAACCTGTATGGGATTTTCCATCTCTACATAAAATCCATAAATTCATTATCTCAAATTTTAAAGCAATGGGAGAACACAAACAAAAACACATGGCTTTCTACCACATTCTCTGAATCATTTACCCCTTGCTGCCATAAAAGCTCTCAACATCTAACAATATTTATTGAAAAAACTTTGCTTTGGATAAAATTGTCTCAGACATGGAGATCACTGCCTTGTTCCATAATGTAGTTACTCACAAATATGATATTGAGCTTACAAGTGCCAAATTACTTTGCTTTTAATATTGAAGATGAGAGTGAAATTTAGCACTGAGGCAGGAACATTAATGACTGAAAACTATCAAGGTAAGATTATAAAACTGCCTAAGAACTGAGATGATCTCAGCTGATTCTAAAATGTTGCTTATATACCAGTGTAAATGTTCAGTTCATATTCAAAACCTCCGAATGTCATTGCATCTCTGTGGCTGTGCCAGAGCTGAGAAGATTTAACATAACTCCTTAACTATTTTCCTTTAGTTCAATGTATGGCTGCCTGATAATTTCTTCTCAACATCAAATACAGATAATCATGTTGGCTGCTGACTGAAACGACAAAAGTGTAAATCAAAACTGATGAGAGTGTATCCAGCCATGAGCTTTTATTTGTTCGTTCTTGCAGCTCAAGTGCATGCTTGTGCTCCCTCGTTATACTTAGACACTTAATCACTTGCATGTTGTCTAGAAAGAAAAAAAATGTATTCCATAATCTCACACATGTGGGTTGTACACTGAATTAGCTCCAGTTAATTTGAAAAGTAAGATAGGACTTTTTATAAGTCACACAGGCACACATGGAAAGGGCTTGAATCTTAATTGCAAGAAGTTTAGTATGAGTAGGTTAAATTGGAGGTTATCAAGGGAGTTTCCATCAGTTGCTACAGACAACTATACAGCGTATCACTCACTTTCCTGTTGTACAGTACATACATAAAAATATACACTCTGATGTATTTCTAAAGCTCATTCGGGCTCCCTGAGACCACCTAACACAAAGCTTGCCAAAGCACACAGACCAATGGGAGAAGAAATGTTGTTTCCTTCATTGCAGAAATGCAACACCTAAAACATTTTTAAATATGCTCGCTAGAGCAAATCCAACCTTTGATTCATAAACAAGACAGATATGGGATAATTTGCATGTGGGTTAATAGCAGACCAGCATCAGTCTGTGATCTCAGATAGTTCTGCCACTACAATAATTTATGCTAGAGTTCTCTAGCAGCCAGTCACAGGTACCAGCTCCAAAGAGCTGCTCTGTGTTCTCCATTGATGTTCGTCAGCGCATTGGTGTATATGTCGCCAGAGGGGACTCTTTTACCACTCCTACCCTTTGTGAACACCAGACACTCAACATAAAAATAATATTTCATGATACCAAATCTCATCACTGACCCAAATTCATTTTGACACTCCACCAATAAATGGTTTCAGAATTTGATACATTTTGATTTTTGGGTGCATTATTACAAGTGGCTACTGTTGCAGACATAACAGTTATTTTAGGATACGTTCTAGTTTCCTCTCTAACAGATTGGGCACATTAAATATGCAGCCTGTGTGCTTTACCATGTCTGAGTTTATAGTAAGAGATATTTGAACACCATGTCTTTCTGCTTTGGCTAAAACTAAATAAGCTTACAGCATTAATTGTAATGTTATTGTTCAAATAAAACCGCATTAAAACAGCATTTAGTTTAATTTAAAAATATGTCAAGTTAGAGCTGCCATTTAATTTATTCACGCTGAAAATAAAGAGTGCCAGTTAAAACATCAAGAGAAACACACATGATTTAGTGCCTCATTTTCTCTTTGAATTCTGCTACACTGTTAACAAAACCTTTTTTTCGTCATTATAGCACTCTTCTCTAATAAGCGTTATTAATTAAAGTGCAATTTCACATGAACAAATGCTACAATTATTCAACACACAAGCTCTTAATCAACCTGTAATGTATTAAACATGAATTCCATTCATAGAGAGAGATATCATAAATTACTATATTGAGTGTGACGGTAATGTACTTGAACTGTAGTTTGTCATAGTATGGATATATGACGGAATCCTTAGCTTTTAACTTCAATAACTGTACCCCAGAATACACTATATCTTTTATACTGCAACATATTTTTAATATTACCCTGAGGAACAGCAGCATGATTCTGAAATAATACTGTTCAGCCTGACGGAGAAAGTGAGGAAAAAAGAATAAAAATAAATCTCCATTCTCACAGGACCAAAATGCATATTTGAAGGTTAGTTCTTTTTGCTTTAAGCCACTGTAAGGTTTGTACTCATTTCAATTATTCCATAAAGGCTCAGGCACCAATTAATTCACACAGTGAGCGTTGCCAACAAGATTGAGGATTCTTTGACCTTCTTGTGCACTCTGCAAATGGTAGGCTATACAAATTGCTTCCTCATGCAATTACATGGCTAAATGCCTCCTCCCTCATGCAATTGCATGCCTAAATTCTGGATGTTTAGAATTATTCTGTTTTTTAAATTTGTCCTTTACATCTTCAAAAATATTCCCAAAAAGTCCTCTGCAGAAATCCGAATGTGCCCCATGTCCCCGGAGTCAGCAAACATTTAAAAGGGATTCAAGAAATGGAAGGGTGAAAATCTGATGAGTGTGAAGAAGGCACTAATGCCTCACTCCTTAAAAGTAGGATATGTAAAATTGGCTCATCTGATTCAATCAACTACAGTGTGAGCTTCTTTCCGGGCTCTTGAGTACTTAATTTAATTTAAGTAATTAAACAACTTTTGTGACAAAGGCACTGAGAGGGAACTGATTTGAAAACTAATAAATTCTGATTCTCTTCTTTGCGTGCCAAGGCAGATTTTGAGTACAGGGCGCCTTCTCCATCTACTGAATAAAAGGTGGCTAATGACCTCACTCCATCCTGTGCAGCCTGTAGACTGGATAAGGGAGTTATCTACAGTGTGTGTGCGCACACACATACACATGCTAAACTGTGCGATAGCGCCCCCTGTGGCTGCTCGAACACTAACAAGAGTTGTGTGTTTTCCAGTTGGCACTGGAGACTGCAGGTGCAGCCATGGTGTAGAAAGGTGAAAGGGCTGTCTATCATGACCGCATGTCTCCGAAGAAGAACGTCTGCAGACGGTCGTGTGACGAGACGTGGTGATTGAAACGGGTGATCTTAACTCGAAAATGGAAAGGAGAGACGTGTTTCAGTCAATAAAAAATGCAAGGAAGGGCAGCCAATGCCAAAAAAGCAGCCAATGACAAAGACTGTTGTTTCAGGTCACATCACAGCTCTTTCTTCACTGTTCTTTTCTAGGGCAGACTGTGCATCTCCCTAGATGAGATATGTGTCGCACTTACATGCACGGTCACCAAAAGTGTCGGCAACAGGCTTCTCTGCTTTTCTCCGCTCGTCCATCGATCTGTCATGAATTAAAGGTACTGAGACTATTAGGTTTCCTTTTGCGGAGGGAGCGGAGGAAGGGAAAGGATGAATCAGTGCCTCGGTGGTTCATTCCCACGGGGAACGCTGAACCTTTCTACAGCCCCAGCCAAGCGCCAAGAATATGTGTGGTTCAATAACCTGGTTTACAGAGCACTGCCTCTGAGGAGCTGTGGTGCCGTGTCTCCTGAAGTCCATTTCCCGACACTGCGCTGGCTGGGAAGGCCACTGACCCCCGACTGAGGTCACGTTCTATTTCTGCTGCAGGTGAATCAATCCGAGTCCCCTTATGCCATGCCTGAACGGGTAAACCTTCTGCAACTCTGCCAATCATGCTGAAAAGTCACAAGAACTGCTAGAGTGTGCAGCTATGAGGAATCAAAGAGCTGGCTCATGGACTTTCTTGCTGGTCCTCTTGTAAAGTTTTGTCCAAATTAAATAGTTTAAAAAAATGCGTTGCAATGTTTTTCTGCTTTTCTTTTTGTCGATAAAGTAATCCTAAGGATTTTGAAGGGAGATTCATCTTACACTACGTATGCTAAATTTTAATCAAGGTAATGAAAGTTTTTTTCCTCCCCAAGGGTAATAAATTTAACTACTCCTCCAGTGGTATACTGTACAGTATATATCATCACTGCTTCAGATTTTTGCATACTGCATCTTTTTGACTGTGGAGGAGAGGAGTAAACACTTTTGATGATATTTATCTACAAACACACAGAGTAAGAGACAAAGAGACGGGGATGGGAAGTTTGGACACTCTCTATGTATCCAAAATAGCCAGGCATGTGTCTTCTCAGGACTTTGCCATTCCCCCTGTACTGATCATCACTGAGTCTCCAAACCTACCAGTCTCACCTTCAGAGTTGCCACCACGTTGGCACTGAGACAAGAAATGTAGGTCAATTGGCACAAGAATGAAACTATTTTGAAAGAACTATTTTTGATTGACAATTTTTGTGCCAAGACAGGAAGGGACACAGAATCTTTTTACCCCTGTTCACCCCCGGCAACCCTAAAATCTTACAACTCCCCCAAACAAAACAGATAGATCTGCACATATGTTGAGACATTGCCAACATGCCAACACGCCAACATTGTTGACAAACCTCCACAAGACACCTGAGCTCTGAAGAATTAAGGATTCAGCAGTACTACACTTAATCCCTTGAAAGTAATCTCTATTAATTTAGTCTCTATTAATATAGTTATTCAAAAGCAAGCTCACCCAAGAGTGCACTGAGTGTAAAAAGAGGTAGGACTTGGAAAGGGGTGATGTTTATATAAGGACAGGGCACAAAATTGGCATTAAGCATGCAGCCATGATGCATGTCCATCCTGGGGTGGAGAGGAATGGAATAATTATTCTGTCATATGACAAAATGTTTTGTCCATTTAATTACATCATATCGTCATATTGCCGTATGGAATATAAAAAATGAATGATTGAACTGAATGTGAAAGTAAATAAATTATGATAGCAACATGTTAGTATGTCTGAGAGCTTCATGAAAGACATCCCACCCTCAATTAAGGACAAGGATGCAGCAGGAGGATGAAGAGGAGAAAAAGGAAGTCAGAAACGCAGCGTTACATCACAACTGGGTTGAAATGACACTATTTAATATTTGTGTCCTGAAACTCTACAGGAACAAAGTTAACATAAGTGTATCTGAGCCCATTCCTCCCATTATCAGCGTTTTGTGTTTTTTCTTCCTTGAGCCAAAATCTTATAAAGCCATGAACCTCCTGACGACAGCTTATTTTATTTCCACATATACTGTAGCCTGTTTCAGAGGGCGCTGTCATTACCTCTGTCAACTGGAGCGTGTCTTCCCAGGGTGGAAATTCTGGCAGAAAATCTGGTGGATAGTGGTGACATTCATGCATCCTGGGTTCTCACACCTGAAGAAGGACCCAAGGTTGAAACGTTGTATTTTCTTTCTTCTTTTTTTCAGCATGGAATAAACCTATAACTTGTTCCTTTGCAGCTGACGCAGCTACGCACCCAAACTACTTATTTTATTTAATTTGACAACTTTTTCAATTCAAACTGTGATATATCTATATATATAAATCATCCTTAAACTTTATACCCTGGTTCTGTTGATCTTAACACATTCATAAGCGCAGACTTTGAGAAAGCATTTGTGTGACTGTACAGGGTGCTAACATCTAGCTGGGCTGGCCTGTACTAGCAGCTGCAGCATGAAAACCGTGTCCCATATAGAAGCGTAGACATTGTAGACAAACAGACAAACAGACAAGGCCACATGGAGTGGCCATACAACCCAGAATGCATGAATGTCACCACTATCCACCAGATTTTCTACCAGATTTTCCACCCTGGGAAGACACGCTCCAGTTGACAGAGGTAATGACAGCGTCCTCTGAAACAGGCTACTGTGTTTGTGGAAATGCGCTCTCCACAGTCTCTTTTGTGTGTGTACCAGGTTATTGCTTTAGGGTGCACATTTATCATGGCATAGTTGGCTGAACAGGCCAGCTAGCATTTATAAGCCCACTGTATATGTACAGCAGCAGTACCTTGACAAGACCGAGAAAAAAAGTTTTAATGTCATGCAATGCCCCCTGGTGGTGGCTGAATGTTTTTTTTCCTTAAAATAATTCTGAGAATGGTCCTGAAAGTTTCAGAAGAAACCTTGTATAGAATATGTGAAAGTACGCAGAAGTGCATTCAAAATTGAGAAAAGCCGGCACTTCATTATCCAGAGGATTGTGGGAGCATGAAACAAGCTGCCCAGCTTATAACCTGACTTCCTGCAAGAAATAACCGGATAAGATTTTTGGATCAAGCTATTAAAAACCCAAAGGAGCTACATCGAAAAGTCATAATTATTCTTATGTTTGTTATTATTCTTATGTTCCAGAGTGCATCCTCCAAAATACAGTGTTTTTAGTTTGACTGACAAAGCCATAAACACAATGTCAGTGTCACTACCAGCTGTGCACCAGCCATCTTCTCTCTCGCTATAGGGAAACAAAAGAGAAAAATGAGATGCTGGGTAAAGGTAATAATTAAACATAGAGGCGGTGAAAGAAAACCAGGCATAATTCTGGCTAAAAACATAGCTCTTTCGCTTCAAGGCTTTCAAATCTTTTCAAACATTTTTATTTGTTCTTCTCTGCCTTAAAGTGCATTCAGGGATATCCTCTCATTCGGCATGTACTTTTCTAAATAGTTCCAGTGCTCGCTGGCACAGACCCTATTACTCAGGAGACCTGAGTTGTTCATCACCTGGAGAGCTGGGAGAAGCTGTTACTCTCATCCAGTTAACCTGATAATTGATTCCAATGCGTCATTAAGAGCTGAACTGGAAGTGGCCAGCTGGACACCCCTTTCCTAATTTCGGGTTTTCTCTTTGGCAGTCCTTGCATCAGATGAGAGCATGGGACGCGCCCTGAAGAAAACAAGATGCAGGCAACACATTTTGTGTTACAGGCTCTCCCTCTAGTGGAGAAAACTGATATTCTTTATTGTAGTCATTAAAAATACTTTTAGGATAGTAGTTCGGGTGGGTAGCTGCGTCAGCATGCGTAGGCTGCAAAGGAACAAGTAATAGGTTTATTCCATGCTGAAAAAAAGAAGAAAGAGAACACAACGTTTCGGCCGTGGAGCCTTCTTCAGCATGGAATAAACCTATTACTAGTACTTTTAGGATACTCTAGTTTCCTTTTTTGTTGAGGCCAGCCGGTCTGCAGTTGGAACTTTCTGTGCAGGCTGCGTCTTTAGAAAATAAAGCTGGATATGCACAGCTCTGTAGTAAAATTAAAGCCCATATTAGACCACCTGTGCCCTTCGCTCAAATGGCATGTTCAGTCTTAACATGTCTCATTTTACAACACGTGTCTTGAAAACTATATAGTATTGAGAGACTTCAAACAAAATGCAGTTCCTTCGTTTTTGCCCCTGAATTTATGCTACCGACCCAATTCTGCAACCTGCAAACCGATATGCTCCCAGGCTTCAGGATAAATATGATTGAACACATATTTTAGGTTTCATGTTCCTCAGGGCAGTAGAAAGCTATTATTTCATGACTTGGTATTCTTAAAAGAACAAAAGAGTGCAAATAATTTAAAATTTGTAGAAGTCTACAACAAAAGGACAATATGGACAGGAATGATCACAATGAACACTACACCCACTTACACTGAGGGTAAGTTGCCCATCTAATTAATATCATCCCAAATGGGCGTTTTGCCCACTGGGAAAGCTGGGTGCACAGGGTGTCACAGATGGAAAAACATACAGTACCATAACAACTTTAACACAAAGCATGACCATATTTCTATTTATGCACATCTATATTGTTTCTAGAAACGCTTTCAATATAAAATAAATAATTTAAAAAAATACTACTAATATTTAAAAATATTTAAAAAGTTTTCTTGAATTCATGTTATCCTCAGTGCTGCTGGAAAATTTTCAAGAGCCGGGCATGAAACCTATAGTATCCCATGATCAGTCTGACCATCATGCCCACACTGGATGTTATATTATTAGAAATTCACTGACGTAAAAAAAATGAGGTTCAAGACAGTTTGGAGGAGATGACAGCACTTTTTGAAAACCAAAAGTAGAAAAAAAAACATTATTGATGTAACAACTACGCTTTTACTGGAAAGCTCCCATGAAACAAGAAAACTGCATATACTGTATAAACCTTAAAATACATACTGTAGTTCTCAAATACAGCTGCTTCTAATTTTCATTTGAATTTGGTTATAAGTAGCAATAGATAGAAATCTAAGGGTAGTGAATGCTTATTAATGGAATGGTGATTAATAATTTGAGCTTCTGGATAATAAATGAGAATGTTAAACGATAGGGCTATCAGAAACCATAAACAAAGCAGGAGTATGAATGAGCAAATTTTGCCGATAAGCCATATGGATGATTAACTGCTGTGTAAGTGGCTATCTCCTCAAGCCCCTTGCATTTTAGGGAAGCTAAGTGCTGGTCACAGTATGATGAGAATTACTCTGTGACCCAAAATTAAATGACTACTCATTGTCTGATGGTGTCACTAATTATAGCAGAGCTGAAAAACCAAGAGGAGAGGTTAACAGCTTGCTATTTTTAAGGACGTTGCTGAGATTAAAACCTCATTATTTTCTGGAAAAAAAAAGAAGAGAAATGTCCCTGAAATGGAACACTTGGTGGAGCTTGTGGAAATCGAATGTCCATCCATTTCCAGAGAGCCGGTTATTGCAGATGAGGGTCACAGCAATGCAGGGCCTTTCCTTGAAACACACTGCACTCTGGGGTGGAGCACCAGTCCATCACAGGACACACACACAAAGGAACAGTTTAGAGACACTCCTTAACCCAGCCAGAACCTCTCTGGGAGGTGGGAAGAAACTGGAGCGCCCTCTGAAGGCTGCCACAGACGACAAAAAACAACAAAAGCCTGCATCTATTACGCAATGCTTCATGCACACCTAAGGCTTATCAGTGCAGAATCGAACCCAGGACCCAAGAGGTGTGAGGAAGCGGCTCTGTCCACCACTTCCTTGTATCAGAATGTACCATGAATAAAAAACATCACATTATCCTCAAACCTAAATGCAAACTTACAGTTTGTGAGCTGAAACTCCTTTGAGGTAGCTAGTGCTTATTGGGAGTACAAGTGTACTTAATTGTCACTAATAACCCTTGAATTTTGAACAGGAAATTAATATCATGCACAAAGTAATTGTGCTCAAGGTTCCATGCGAATTATACTCTGGAAGAGCACATGGAATCAGGGTAACAGTTCTTTTTCACATGATAAAGAACCAAGAACCTGTCAGCAGTGCATTAAATGCTCCAGCCAGGAATTATCAACAACTTGACTAAATCGTTTTTATGAAAGAACCTTATTCTTCTGTTAATTACATTTTTAACCAAGCAGATCACAGGCTATAATAATCTATAATAAAGTGTTAATTGCGCATCACACTAAGTGCTCTGCAAGGTCCCCTAATTGCTTCACTTACAGAATGGCCTTGCAAGTTATAGTACATCTGGTGTGCACTGAATGTGTGTGTTATGGCTTGATCAAAGCCTTAAGCATCTCCTGTGCTTGAAGGGGCTTCCACACTCTGCTGAAGTGCTGAAGGGCACATTATAAAGATCATTTTTCTGTTTGCATTTATTAATTTTTTAAGTCAATGTGTGGTAAATGTGTATGGATTGTCATCACCAGAGCTGAATTAACAGCCAGAAGTCTGTTATTAATCTGCATTTACAAGACATACTATATCACATGGTAAAATATTGCAGACTTACACTGCATACGGATGTACTTTGCTAACTCCATGATAAAGATCAACTGAATGGTAAACGAACATTTGTTCACAGCACAAATAATTTTTCTTTGTACTTTTTAGATATACTGAAATGATAAAATGGCCTTGGCAGTGATTATCATAGAATTTAAGAATCCAGTGTAATATTTACATGCACTGAGTTAACTTACAACTCAGACTGCAGTAAATACAAATACCCTGTGCAAATCTTACACAGTATTAATGTCATTGCACACAGTACTTCACTTGAAGGGATATGGCATTCAAGGCACTGAGAACCACCCATAACATTTTCTGTGTGAAATTACCAAACTGAACTGTGCATGCAGCAAAACCGCCGCACAATGAGATTAAACTCGTGACTAATTCTGAGCTGCAAACATAACGTTCAGCAAAAGGAAGCTACTGACACCAGATTAAAAAAAATGCTGATTGGCTTTACAGTAAGTGATGACTGTAGCATTCCACGGCTCTGCCTAGAGCCAATCAACTGGATTGAAACAGACGCTGAGAAGAATTTTAAATTAATGGAAAATGAATTGCTGTGGTGCAAGAATCTGTCTAGAGAAAGTCCGCAGCCTTGAAACCCCCCCAAAACCTCACCAAAACTTAACATCACATGGCTCATGTTCCTCTGATGGTCAGTACAAGTATTGCTGTACTGTATGCATACAGTAGACGGTATATCACATTAGCAATACTTTGCAGTGGCTTGGAAAAAATTTGCAGACCCTTTTAAAGTCCTCAAATGTTGCTAGACTACAATGATACGTACACATCCTTTTTTTTGCTCAAACAAAAAAGATAAAATTCGTTATTTGTCAGCAGATATCTTAAAGCAACTAAAAAACTGAAATAGGCAGCTTGCACGAATATTCAGATCCCACGTGTTCATATTTGGCAGTAGCCACCTTTTCCCACAATAACAGCTTTAGGTCTTCTGAGGTAGGTGTTTATCAGCTTTGAACACTGTTTAGGAGAGAGGTTTACCAGTCCCTCCTGGCAGATTTGCTCCGGCTCATTCATATTTATTGGAAAGTGCTTGTGGACCTCAATTTTCACATCGTTCCACGGATTCTCAATAGTGTTGAGGTCTGGACTTTGACTGGGCCACCCAGGGACATTCACTCTTTTATTCTTGTGCCAGTCCCATTTTGCTTTGACTCAGCAGTCCTGTTGAAAGGTCAATATTTCCCCAAGCTTCTTTTTTGGCACACTGAAATAGTTCCCCTGCAATATCTCCCTACACTTCGCTCCATCCATTTTTCCCTCAGTTATCACAAAATGCCTGCTGATGAAAATCATCCCCACCATATCTCCACCATGATCCTGCTGCCATCATACTTTACTGTATGGATAGTGTTTCCAGGGGCATGGGCAGTATTAGGCTTGTGACACACATACTGTAGCTCTTTGAATTTTGGACAGAAAGCTCTATCGTGATCTCATCTCGTCACAAACCCTTTTAGCAAACCTTAGCTGGATCATTCTTGTGCTGTCAGGCAAACTCCAGATGGGCTTTGAGATGTGTTCGAGATGGTGGTTTTTCAGTAATGGCTTCTTTCTTGCACCTTCACATTTAGGCCAGTGTTATGCAGACCTCTTGGTACAGTATAGTTGAAAGATGCACCTTTACTCCACTCTCAGCCCTTGAACTCTGTAGATCATTCAAAGTAATCATTGGCCTCTCAGTGGCTACCCTCACAAGTCTCCTTCTTGTCCGGATGCTGAGTTCTGAGGAACAGCCATCACTAGGCATTGTGATGCAGATTCCACTTCTTGATTATTGAGCTGACACTGCTCACTGGGATATCCAAACACTTTGATATTTTTTTCTACCCTCTTCCTAATCTATACATTTTTAATCCCTTTATGTCTAACTTTACTTAGAATGCTGTTTAGTCTTCATTTTCATACCTTTCCTCTCCCTGACCAAAGATCCCACAGATCCCTAAACACACTTGGGATTATGTCCAGGAAATGTGACAGTTACTTCAGTGGTGCACAGGAACGGCAATTACAGTATATCTTCGTGACGGCCATTTCTTTCACCTGTGTAAACTTTGAGCTGCCAGAGCACAGGGGTCTGAATCCAAGCAGCATATCTCAGTTTCTGACTTTCTTCGAGCTATCTGCTGACAAATAACTATTTTGGCCTTTAAAAATATTTGGTTTGAGCATGTGACAAAAAATACTGATTGGAAAAAAGATGTGCAAGTATCATTTTGTAATCCAGCAACATTTTAATACTTTTGCAGGGCATATCGCAAAGTCCAGCTTCAGTTAAGGTGCTTTTCCACTTTACAGTTTATCATCTTTAAACAGTGTTTTTTTTCCAGATGTGTCCTGCCTTGGAATAAAATGATCACATAACAGCACATGACCTGTAGGAAAAGGGCCCATACTGAGCTTCCTGTAAGGCCTGAGAGCAGAAAATCCCCACAGCTCTTGTCCCACTGGTCGGGCCCAAACTCCTTATTGCACAGAATTCTTGTTTTTTCTCGGCATCAAAAGACACATTGTAATCACACACAAAAAAACAACAATTCCTTGCATTTACTGTATACAGTGTTGCTTTTTACATGCACTTCCCAGCGGTACCTCCAAACTACCTCACATACAGTATAGCAGGGGCCTCACCTCAACCACAACTAGGTGATGCACAGCACATCGGCGTATTAAAATATGTCACCCCGACAGTACAAGTGCCGTCCAGTACAGTATGTATTAAAGAGAAGCAACAGCAGCAGTCATGTCTCCTCACCGGTTATGCTGCAGGTGTGCTGCTGTTGCAGGCTTCCCGCAGGCTGGAGGTCCCACCTGTAACGGCAGGTGAAGCTGTATCGGCGGCCGGACGTGTGTTGTGTCACAGTAACGTGTGGTCGTGGAAGCCGGGGCCTCGGAACACTCGTCCGACACGTTTTTTCTAGATATCCTTTCGTTCCTCCAAAGCATGGAGAGAGAAGCGACCAACCTGTAAGAGCCAAAGTGTGAAAGTATAAATAGGACGTGTTGTCCACGTCTCTTCCTGATAAGAGAAATTTTCTTAATAGTAATAATGAATCGCCTTTACATAAAACCGTTGAAGAGGGCCTGCTTTTTTAAAAAAATTATCGTCCTACTTTTATGCAGTGCAGTACGAATCCAACATCCTAAACGACCCTCAGCTCACCCAGACTGCTCCGTCTGAACTCTCATGATGAACTTTTCCCTTCTATGAGGAGGTCCAAATTCCTACAAACCCGACTCAGGTAAAGACTAAAATGATTGAAAGATTAAAAAAAAAAAGCCGTAGTAGTTTCTTTAATGTTGCTGTCCCTTAGATCAACGACATACCGTGATATTGATAAGCAAATGAGGTAACATACACTTATTTATAATAAAAAGAAGGCTTCACAGTTGAAGACTTTCATAATCACGGTTACTTTTAAAATTACTCTGCGTTTCATAGGAAAAACCGATTAGATTCAACTAACCTCAGTGGGATTTTTTTCGTTGTACTAGGGGATAATAAGAGAGGCGATGAAACGCCCCCCCCCCTCCTCTTTGATATTAAAGACGATGGAGACGAGGATAAAGTACTTTTATTTTTTACAGAATACGGCTGCGGCGGTCGTATGTGTTTTTTTCTTCCCACCAGACGCCGCCCGGACAACTTTCGCGCTGGCGCGCGGCTGTCGAGGCTGGGCGCGAGCGCGCGCGCGCATGGCGCGCTCCGCCCGCATGGCGCCCGCCCTTGGAAAGCAGGTGCACGCGACCGGCGCCTCGCTCCGCGAACCCGGCATCCTCCTCCTCCTCCTCCCTCAGCAGGGAGCCGCCAGCCTCTTCCTCACGGCGAGCCGTGGTGTCCTGGGGGGAAGGGGGAGGGAGAACGGGAAGAGAAGGTCAGAAGACGGACAACAGTTCCTCAACAGACACGTTCTCTTCTCCTTCCTCTTTTTTTTGGTTTTTCATCCCCAAAGTTTGCTTTTCCGTCGTGTACCCCCCGGCCCTCCCCCTCTCCGTATGCCCGAGTGGGGGTACGCACGACAGAATGGCTTTTGCGAACCCGGGGCACATCATCCCGCAGCTGAAGCTGGAGGACTCGGCGGAGGACAGCTTGTTCAAGAGCATCTCCCTGCGGTCTTTACAGCAGATCCACCAGCAGAGGTTCAAGCCCACCTCGCCGGCCGGCGTCCGGAAGCCCCACAGGTACGAGGGGGAGCGCCGGTGGAGGGAGGGGGGTCTCTGTGACACTGGAGTGCCAGAAAAAAAGGTTTTAGCCGATGCAAGACGTTCCCAGAGAAACGCGGGTTAAAGACTGAACTGAAGTGTACACATCGGGGACGCGGCAGGACGGGACGCGCTGCACCGCAAATCGCACGCAAATGCGGTTGCATCGTCCGAGGTGGAAATGTGCGCTCTTAACGGCAGAGGATCAAAAAAACCCCCGTGCTCTGGTGGACCCTGAGAATTAGAGGGCTTAATGACGGCCACGGAGGCGGCTCTGTGCTGACTCCAGCTTGTTCGGGCGCCTGTGCCCACGCGTGTGCGGGGAACGGGACAGCACACGGCTGCACGCGCTAAGAGTGGGGTCGGGGCGCCCGGCGCCTGTCAGGCACACTGTCAAACTTGCACATTGTTGCGCCCTGATGGCGGCTTCAATCGCGTTTCACTAGCCCGCGGATTCAGATCGCATTTCAGCTTGCCTGTTCAGAGATACTGTAGCTCCCACCTGGGGAATACCCGAGTTAACCGTGGAATTCCGAATGAGCCGCACCTCCCTGTGATATTGACCCTCGATTAGCTCTCTGTGCGGTTTTGATTGCTCTTAGAAAGACAAAGACATAGCCACAGCAACTTTAAGACCACAAATAAAAGGAACGATTTGGAATTTTCTTGAGTTTTTTTCCCCACACCCCAGAATACATGTCGATTTGGAGTTGCTGGTGTGTATTGTATGGTCAGATGAAAGCAGGCTGAGCACAAACGTTCAAAGTGAAAAAGATCGTTTTAGAAATACAAAGACCGGGCTTGGATGGACTTGGATGAGCACACAGTCCGTGGGAGATAGTTATTATGCGTTGGTACCATCAGCTGCGTGCACACAGATAAGTACCCTATACTCGCTCCACATGGTGTTGCAATCCTGTTCTGTTCATGGATCTTTCCCAACACAATGCCAGGTGTACAGATGTAACAGTGCGGTACAACAGATGTCATAACAGTGATTCTTCACAGTTATGTACAGTAGCACTTTTCATGCCTCGCTTAATGATAATGATAATGTTTCTTTATGAGCCCTTTACAATTTCTTGCATTAGGAATTTGTCTTTTCACATACCCCAGCTTGCTCTCCATGAGACACACAGACAGGGAGAGAGAAGCTGGGGGTCAGAGTGCAGGGTCACCCATCTACACGGCGCCCCTGGAGCAGTTGGGGCGAAGGGCCTTGCTCAGGGGCCCAGCAGAGCAGGATTCCTCTGCCGGCCGCGGTCACAGGCGCAGATCCTTATAAGAAGAGACCCAGTTCAGCCCCCGCCTGGGTGACACGGAGCAGCCCTCCTGCACCAGTGGGAGTGGGAGTGGGAGGTCACCCCACCATTTGAATAGGGGGGAATTCAGGTTGTGCAAACCCAAAGCCCAGAGTGGAGTTTAACCAGGCAGCCCGAGTCATCACCCCTACTCTTGCAAACAGAACCATGGGATCTTCAATCAGTAGCAAATAATTAGTTAGGGAATTCCATTTAATGCTTGAGAGGATTTTACGATTTGCCATTAATTGAATCTAAACCGAATAGAAGGGTCCTCTAAGAGTCCTGGGTCTGGATTCCCAGTGTGACTGTGCAGTCCAAGGGAAGGCTTAAGACTTTTTTTTCTATAAATACCAAGGAAACATTGAAAGAACTAAATTTCCCTGTTCTTTCCCGAATATGCATCACATGTAGAAGTTGTTGTCATAAAATGACTATTTAGAGACTAGGAAAGTGTGATCATGGGGAACTTTATTGACTGATCTTAAGGTACAGTATATCCGATCTTCGTGCTAGGATTAAGGTCTGTTTGGTACAACAAATAAAACCAGCAATAATTTGGATTAAAGTTAGTGCCATTGTGAATTTTCACCTCTGTTTAAACTGATCTCATGCTTTTGTTTTATATATCTAATATTTTTAACTGCAAAGCAAATTTCTACAGCAGTTGCCTGAAGTTTTTGTATATTAAAAAAACATTATTGGAAGACAGTGATTATCAGCTACAGCAACTGTATTTGAAATACACATGAATGTCAGGAATGCTCCAGAATGTATTATAAGCTTTCATATCTGCAATATTGTGGTTTGAATTTAGTGCAAAAGAATAATTTTTGTACTGATGTTTTTACTCTGTAAGCTTCATCCGAGATGTCCGTACTGTACATTATGAATACAATTAAGTTTCTATTTCCAGAACAGTTTGTTATTCCAAAAAATTTCCATTAGAAGCTTGACAAATAATTGGTGATAGATCAGACTGTTGCATCAAAGTAGCATGTAAACAAAACAACATGCAAATCATAGTTTTTCTGTGTTTTCATAATTATTTCGGGCAGTGGAGATCAGTGCTTCCTAATTGTGCTGTGGACTGAGGGGCTGAGTCGGATCAATAAATGGATTGTGTTCAGCTTATTTTGGGCTCATGGTGAACCCTCTGTCGCCACATTCGCGTCCTCCATTGATTTGGGTCTGGGTGTTCATGAGTTTGGACGACAGGGTCACAAGAACATGTTACAGTATGGTCCTCGTCCACCACAGGAGGACTCCTTGCCAAACGGCACATGTGTTCTCTTTGAGCAGCTCGAAGAGGAGGTGGCATGTCTTCCTAAAGGTCTTGAGATAATTGCCGCCTCGTCCCTTTCCCAGCAGGTCTGTCTTCATTTGAGGCTTGTCCCAGCAGGAATATGAGTTTTCGGTTGGATTCAGGTTTAGGAATTGTCTGGGTCTACTGCCTATTCTGTCTGTTGTCAGACTAACCACAAATGGACTGCCTTTTCGCAAATACATTTATTTGCTTGTTGCTGGGATATCCTGATATTTTGGCCAGGAAGTGTGTTTGACGGGGGCGAGAATTATACAGTTTTAAGAACGCAGCTTGATCTGGAGGTTGCACATGTTAGGTTTCGAGAAGGAGATCTGCTGCTTTACTTTCCCAGCCAAGCCTTTGCGATTCCTGAATCTCAAAAGTGTAGAGAGCTTTAAAATGTCATGCAGTGCAGGATGGGATTGGAGCTGTGGGAAACGAGTGGCCTGATCTCGCCAGTGTGTTCTGGACCATCGTGAACAGTTCTGTGAATAAGGGCTCTGTGAGGAACACTCTGTCCTCAGCTGGTTGATTTTAAGGATTAGAGCTGAATCTTCCATTCTGGGAAGCCTGTGTGTTGCCTGAGTGACACCAGACAGATGTCCTTAATAGCTGTAATGGGAGGTATCAGATAGAGGTATTTGATTCTAAACTGTATGTAATCTGAAGTAAGCTCTCGTTAATTTGTGGTGAGGGGGGTCACCCATCAGTTTTTGTCAGAACATTTCCGCATTGCGATGCATCTCGTGACCATAAGCCTTGTGATTTAAACCCAAGAGTGGTGCTGTAGTATTAAACCGCATGGTCGTATATCTGTCATGCTTAATGGTTCCCGAAACATAAGGAGTGATGTTTTGTTCCTTTTAAATGACATTTTAATCCTCTTTACGAAAGTAAGGAGGTGAAAACAGACGTAAGGTCATTCTCTGTTCCTCCCGCTAACTGATCTACTAGAGAGGAGCGCAGTGCCTGTCAGGGGTTGTGTGTCACACTGAGGCAGCTCCTGTGTCCCTTTGAAATCTGGCCGGCAGATTTCCTCCTAAAGCACAGCCCGACTAATGCACACCCAGTGCTCTCTGTGCTGACTGAACCAGCTGACGGAGCTGGTGGATAATGGGTTTACGTGCAGCATCACTGAAGGCTCTGCATGGCTACTGTACGATACTCTACACACGCTCAGTACTGTCCAGTCCCGGTCCTGCAGGGCCGGTCCGTCTGCGGGACACCCCTAATCTGAAAAAGGAAAGGTACTGCAGGGGTTAGCTGATGGAGCTGGGGGATAATGGGTTTACTGAAGGCTCTGCATGGCTATGATACTCTACACACACTCAGTACTGTCCAGTACTGGCTGAACTGGGACCAACTGAGCAATTTCTCCCAGAATTTCAGGTGCTGGTGGGGTTTTCTCTAGGGTCTTTGCTATGGTAGAGAGAGAAGTTTTTTTAGTTCATATTACTATGGAAGAATAGTTAAATACTATATATGCCCTGTCCTGTCCAGGTTGTGCCCAGAATGACCCTGTTGTTTTTCTGGACTCCGGCCCCCTGTGACCCTGGACTGGATAAAGCAGTTCGAAAATGGACGGGTGGAATATACTATATAAAGATCATTTGCTGTGGCATCTGTCGGAAGCAAATTGAAACAGTGTATTGAGGCTCAGGCAATGGAGCTGCATGGCGCAGTACGGTATATTTTAAACCAGCTCTACGACTCTGTAGCTCGTGTGAGACGGGCAGGGGAGCAGAAGCATACAGCTTCTCCCGCCACTGCGTTGAGCGACTGCAGTCTTACCGTACTCGTGCAGTGACAGGTAAGAGTCGGCCTGGGCAGATGCTGCGTCTTGTCTCATCTTTTCTGGTGTGAGAGAAAGTGTGCCAGTCGTCCCCCGACGAGGCTCTGTAATTTTTAGCCTTGAATATCTGGAGCTTCCCAGGTGGGACGCGCTCGGCACCAGTCCTGGGAGCCTCGGGCCGTGCGGCTGATCCCGACCAGTCGGTGGAGGCACGAGCGCAGGGGAGACCCCTGCATTCCTCCGACCGGCGCCGGGATCGGTTTCATCCGGAAACCGGGGGACCATTTCCATCGCGTCTGGCCTCCGTCTGCTGGCGGTGCAGAAGAATTTGTTCCTGCACCAGCAACCCTGAAAGTTCAGGAAAGAAAGAAAGAAGAATAATCCAGATTTCCAGAACTATAGGAATGTGCTCAAAACAGAAACGCTCTGTTCAAGGGTTATAAACCTGTAAGACCGCCAGCGTTACTCCAGCTGCAGTGTTTTGAAAGTTTATGGCCCACAGTTAGTTTTGTCAGGTCCTCATACTGTACATCCCCGTTGCTTCTAAAATAAAGAGTATCAGCATTAGAGTTTAGGAGGAGGTCTTAAAAGGTCCTTCTTTTGTTGATTTGGCTCTAGAGGAGAAGCAGAAATGCCTGAGGCCAGCTCACTATGACATAAATAACGCGTGTAGATACCCATTTCAATATTTCAGCAGGCCCCCTGGCTCCTCTCCAGTTGCATTGTGCTTTTCATCCCATTTCTGCAGCCTTGTGTTAAAAGACAGTGGGCAGGGAGGGAGGGGGGGTTAATACATCCTGCTGACACCACACCTCTCTATCCCCATATTCTTCTTCCAAGCTCTAATTGAGAGTGTTCCTTGGCTTGCCTGCACTGCAATCTGCAAACGGGCCAAATTGCCTCCTTGCTCCCATGTTCAAGTGCGTCAGACAGGCTTTTCAAAATGGGAATGAATAAAAACCGCTCTGTAGAGGTGCAAGGTCCCCTTATTTCAGCGTAAAGACCAAAGTGAAAGCAGGGTGATTTCGGACTCTTTTATTTAGAGATGAAAATCAAAGATTCCTGCCGGAACTCTCTGACTGATGCCTACGGGAGAGCAATGAAAAGAAAAATCAGATTAAGACGTCTTCCATGATACTGTATAATTATGCAAATAGAGGATAGTTTTACACCGCGATTTCCTGCTATGAAATTTCACACTATTCAGACTCACAACAGTGAAGAATACCTGCTTGGTACCTGAAGCCACATTAGGTATATTAAACTATAAACAGTACAGTATATATAATATGACATATACAGTATATGTATATTTAAATATTTAAATATTACAGTACAAATCGTCATTGTGCTGAATCACTACCATGACTCACTCAAGTAACACCATGTACTGTAGGTATATATTGCTGTTAGTGCGTTATAAACAAGAGCACATATGGCAGCAGAGCTCAGCTCAGTGATGACACCCGTGGGACCAGAGGAAACAGAGAGAGAGAATTAATTAGGCTGAGCTGTGATAGATGATGCCATGGACTTAATTTACTTAGAAAATTGCACTGCTTGCTGGAAACATAGTTTATAAGAGTTTTGGTCTTATGCTTTCAGGCTGGTTTGGATCGGTACCTTTTTTGCAATGCAGTACCCATTATGTATTACAGTAGCTACATCAGGCTCAATAAAGGGCTATGACTTCAAGTTTCATCACCTGAAAATGACATGTACTGTATGATTTAGTGTAGAATGTCCCATCACAGTGTTAAAAATGCTTTGCTGTCTGTAACGTTTGATTTTAAAGAATAGTTTTCAATTTTAAATGATACTTTTCAGATTTTATGTATAGAAATAATGGGGCAATCATATTTTGCTTGGTAATGTTTGTAGTCATCCCAAGGAAACACGGCAGAAAAAAACTAAATTTCCCAAGAGGCAGTAGGACAAATGATACCCAGGATTGTGAAGCACACCTGTTGTGTAATGCTGTCTGAGTAGAAAAGTGTGTGGCAAATGGAGCTTTTGGTCTTTTGTTGAGATGTTGTGTTAGAGGGGTGTTTATTACAGAAAAACATGATGTTTGAAAGCATGACTAGCAGTGAAACACTGAAGGCTCTTGTGAAGGGTGTCAGCTGTGCTTGAAATGTGTACATTTAAAATATTTAATGTAATCTGGGAAAATGATGTAGTAGAGGATGACATGTAATTCAGATTCACTTTCCATTCCTTGCCTGTTGCTCCCAGATGTACAATGTACAGTGCTTGGGTGCCCTCTTGTGACAGTAGATCATACAGTATTCTCTGCAGAAATCCTCAATTAGAGCCTAGTAGAGGCTTATAAAGCGAGCAGGAACATTGATCCAAGCGCGATCAATTCCAGCACATTTTGCAAAATCAAACAGTAATGACGTAGAGCTCCTGGGAGTATTCGTTTTCTTTTCTCTTTGATTAAAACATGTGTTTGATCTTAAACTCCAATGTTAAATGCCATAATTGATTATTTAATTTTTTGACCAGATGTACTGTAAAAATTGCAGTCGAAAAGAAGAACTAATTTAGAACCCCTATTACAATTCTTTTAGGATGCTGGCGTGGTGAGGTCCTGCTCTCGTGTAATTAGGTTTGCAGAGCTTCTAGACTAGGGATGTGCTCTGCACTAATCAAGACTTGTTGAAGTGCAGAACAAGTACAGTACCTATTCTAAAATATCCGCAGAATTATCCAGCACATGGTATGTATTTCTTATTTATTTCTATTAGTAGGTGTTTGGTGTCCCAATGCTTTTTAATGGGAAAACCTTATTTAATGCATCAGAGATGTAAAGAAACCTTCCTTCATCATTTGGTCAGAGCCTTGAGAGCCTCCAAACCCGATAGTACAGTTTGTACTGTATGTTAAAAGCAGAGCAGTACTGTAAGTGTGTGCTGCAGTGTGTGGGGAGGGGGGAGGAGAGGGGCTGTGCACTATTTGTTCTGCTCTCCGCTGAATTGGAATCGTGACTGTAATCGTGTGCAGGCAGCTCTTTCAGTGGTGGGTTGCTTCTGTTATTTGGACTCAGTGCCTTTCCACATGGGGGCAGGCTTGTTTCAGTAATTCAGATTGTCTCCCGGATTTCTTTTTCTGCAAACACTGTGTTTCGTTCAAGTTCTCCTGTGTGCATGAGCACAGATCTCTCTGGTTTGCTGAAGAGATGAACATGCCTGATTAACACAGGTCCCATTTCCTGCCCCCGTGCTCTTAAGCGCATATAGTACAGGGATAAAAAAACAGTGCTATATATGAAACTTAAAGTTTCTCTTATCTAGTCCTATATCATAAATAATTCAGGGTGTCACAGTGGTTAATATTGCTGTCTTGCAACACTGGGGCCCTGGGTTCAATTCTGGACCAGGTGTGCTATCTGTGCAGAGTTTATATGTTCTCTCTGTGTTCGTGTGGGTTTCCTCCAGGTGCTCCAGTTTCCTCCCACAGTCCAAAGACAGGCTGGCAGGTTAATAGTCTTCTGGGAAGATTGGCCCTGGCGTGTGGGTGTGTGTTTGTGCCCTGTGATGAACTGCTGTCCCATCCGGGGTTTCCCCTGCGTAGTACCCATTGCTTGCCCAGGATAGACTCCAGCTCCCCCGCAACCCTGTGTGAGATCAAGCAGTTAGAAAATGAATGGATAAATAATTAATCTCCATTCATAAAATTAATGAATGAAAGAACTCTAGTGAACAAAGCCTAAGGAATAACCTGCCAGGGCCCATTGTCCCTCCTGCTTTTGATAAATGATGTTCATGCTGTTTCACTCTGCCGTTTCTCTGTTTTGCAGTCGGGTTTTTCTAAATGCTGGAAATGTATCCAGCTTGGACTGGTTTGCCTGAACTTCCCGTTAGGAAGCCCTCTGATGGCATATGATTGCAAGGCTGATAGCTGATTAGGCAAAAGCCGTGGAGGAACAACACCAGGGGGCAGTCTTGAGCTCAGTAAACAGGCACATTGTGAAGACACCTGAACTTGCTGTCCTCTCTCGGGGACAGAATTCTGTGCAGCAGGTACCCGCATTAAAAGATGCCCTCCCAAACATTGCATTTTAAGTCCAGCTTTGATTTTATTAATTGTATTAATCTGTGATGATCCCTTCAAACATGTTTGTGAGATAATTATATCATATTACTATTCTTAAATTATGGTATAACTAATTAATAAAATGTATGTCTCATAAATATAATGAAATGTAACGTTTTAATATTATCTGTCTGTCTATATACAGTAAAAGCATGTGCGTCAATGTTTTTTTTAATCGTATTAAGATTCTCAGACCAGCCCATAACCCAAAGGTAGTTGTCATCTGTAGCACAATCTGGTCTGCTGCTCAAACAGACAAAAGCAAAGTGACTTAGCCCCAGCTGGGGGTCAGTGAAGTAGGTGCTTTTTTGTTTGAGCACAGGCAGTGTTCATCAGGAGTGTGAGGAATCTCAGAGCACAGCTCTTGGTAAGTAGGTCCTGACTCAGAAAATTCTCTTTGGCTAAAGACCACGTTGTCCATGCAGAGCCAAGACAAATCCCAGCACTGGTTTGCATTTCCGTTTAGCTACTGTTGCTGCTGGTTTGGAGTTTGGAAACAGTGATGAATGATTTATTCCTCGATGAGGCCTTGTATGAAGCTGTAAGTCAGTAGTATAAGCAGTGACTGCAGGTGAAATACTTCCAGACATGAGACAGATTTGTCTTTTTTTTTTTAATGACCGGGACACATCTTGTAGGTTAGTTGCAAAGAGACGCCGCTACAGCAGAAAGCAGCTCCCTCCAAGTTGTTGTCATGATGCGATTTTACAAGCCGAAAGATTTCCATTGCTGCACAGCTTTTGGGTACAAGTTAACAGCCAACATTAACGAGGGGAACAATCTGTAGACACACTGACCATGAATTTGGTGCCGTTCAGATCAAACAGGCCGCCTGTATGTATTCCTGTTACAGCTCTGGTTCCAGTTACTGGTTTCCTTTTAAAACAGTGATGTTGACAGTATCCTCAGAGAAGGAGCCAGCCCTTGGAGCTACTCTTCAGAGAAAGCTTTCCACGTACGCTGTCATTTGCCGCTGGCTTTGTAAGAGTGCCCGGTGGGCAGAGGTGTGACTGTGAGCAGAGGTGTGGCCCGTCATGCTGGTGAACAGAGGTGTGGCCCGTCGTGTCGTGCCGGTGAGCAGAGGCGTGGCCCATCGTGTCGTGCTGGTGAGCAGAGGCGTGGCCCATCGTGTCGTGCTGGTGAGCGGAGGCGTGGCCCGTCGTGTCGTTCCGGTGAGCAGAGGCGTGGCCTGTCGTGCCGGTGAGCAGAGGCGTGGCCCGTCGTGTCGTTCCGGTGAGCAGAGGCGTGGCCTGCCGTGCTGGTGAGCAGAGGCGTGGCCCGTCGTGCAGGTGAACAGAGGCGTGGCCTGTCGTGTCGTGCCGGTGAGCAGAGGCGTGGCCCGTTGTGCCGGTCAGGTGGGGAAGGTTACTTTCAAGAGCAGGCAGGGCCGGTGAGCTGTGCACGAGCAGGCATGTGCAGCGTGTGTCACGCGTCCTCGGGCTTCTGAAACAGAGGGAAAGGGGCCTGTGGGTGGCGGCTGTGGGAGATCGTATTCATCATAAGAACTGAGCTCGAAATTGATTGCTATTATGTAGATTTACAGGAGCTGAAAACAGTAGGAATGAGTCAAACACAATGTATTGTGTATTACTACTTATTAGTAATGAAGTTGTTTTTTGTTTTGATGGAAAACACTGCCTACTCCTTTTGGATGTTTTTTCTAGGGAATAACCATCTTTATTTCTGCCTGAAAGTTTATGGTGACAGTATTTTAACTGGTTTCTAAGGCTTTATCTCAGATTTATCTTGGTTGTTTTTCGGGGTTGCAACCCTTAAAGCATCCTAAAAGAGCTTTCTTAACAGAGATAGCAGTGGGCTAGATTTCTGCATCTTTTGGCAAGCAGCATTCCCACGCATTTACAGCTTTCAAAACGCATCATATCAATGGAACGAAACAGAAAAAAATCCTTATCTTGCCCAAATTATTTTAAATGATCTTTCTTTGATAATTCAGTTCAGTCTCTCTTGAGCCTGCAGATATACAGTATATTTAACAGTCTCCCGTCAGAAAAGTAACAAAGATCTACAGTGAAGCTCAACAGTTCCAAAAATCGGTGCAGGTTCCTATTAAAAAGCATTACAAATGATCCTTATATTAATATCCCAATAGTTTTTAGGTTGTTTTATCTGAGACATCTATCTATGTTACATTGAACCAACAGCAAGGAGAGCTTATCATATCATTTGGTATTCTTACAATAATCCTAACAATAGACTGCATCAGCTCTCTTATCGAATTCACGAAACATGTTTAAAATGCACCACAGACCAACGATCCTGTTCTACGGCTGTTTGGCTTGAGAGCATCTGGCTTGAAATCGCGCCTTAACGAAGTCACAGCCATCACGCAGAAAGCCCCCTCGGCTTCAGTATCGTCTTAGGTTCCCTAGAGCTGGAGTTTCTTAAAATAGGCAGAGCGTGGAGCAGCGCAGCGCAGGAGAGCGCGGGGGCGGGGAGATGTGTGGGGGTGTGTGACGTCAGGGTCACACTAATAAGACCGGGCTTGATGTCCGGAGACAGAGCACTGCTGCGCCAGCTGACTGATTGAGAGCTGCTTGGCAGCCGCTCGGAGATGTGTGTGGAAAACGTCTACGCCCTCTCAGCCCTTCCAGGAACTCATTCATTCGTGTACAGCGGTTACGCTGGCTGCCATCTGTCATTTGCCTGCTTTCTAATGAAAAGAAACAACAAATCTCATTGCAGAGCTCTGTGGAATTTGGCCTCCTCTGTTTTTTTTTTCCTGAGAGGATATGCAATTAAGATCCAGTAAAAGTGAGAAGAGATCTTAAATCAGCATGCAGCAGAACTCTGTGTCCAGCGACAACATTTTCTGTGAGATTGAGAGAAGGCGTGAAAAACATTGCTTGTATATGTGCTGTGTGGATAAAATACTACAGGAAATCAAAATTCAGACAGGCGCAATGCTGTAAACTCTTACAACTGTAAAAAGGTTTCATAGGCACGGTATTGAGATTACATTGGTTTATCTTTTCCATTTCACTTTCAGCGGGTGATTGGAGCAAATTAGTCTAAATATCTTTTGTTTCCTGACATTTTTTAATGAATAAAACAAAATTGTCCCAAATATAACCAAAAGGTCATTCACAGTTAATAAGCAGGTCGGAGAAACGGACCCTTTTTGCTCTCTTACTGCTCATCTCTCTTGCGGATTGCAATTGCTCGATTTTATACAGCAAGGAGTGATTTCATTTCGTTCCACGGCCTTTATACAGTAGCTGTTTTCAACAGGCAACTTCTGCACTGTCTGTGGCACTCCGGGCTCTCAGCAGGTGTGTCATCTATGCAGAGCTGAGCAGGCAAAAGTCAGATGAGTTCCTGAGGGAGCAGGGTGTTTTAATTTTCATATCCTGTTTCACGAAAGGCGGCCAAGGGCAGCAGGGAGCTGGGACCATGAGCTAGAAAGCTTGAAAATCCCCGAATTGAAGGGCAATGCCATCATACAGTATATGTAACAGTTTGCGTGTGGAAGTCATCGCCATGATATAAATAAAAAGAATAACGATTGTTATATAGAAGCTACTGTATATAGAAGGATCAAATGTCAAAACTGCAGGAATAACGGAATAAAAGACTGAAATGTTCAACACCAGAATGAAATTCATGAAGTAATTTGTCTTTTGGCTAGGCTTTACCAGGCTTCTCATTTTCTTTAAAATGTCATCCTTCCCGGCATTGAAGATGAATTGGCCTCCTCAGCTGTGCGGGCTCGGTTCCTGCGGTGGACACACCGGATGCGGGCTGGTTTTGTTTCGACTGCCCTCTGTCACTGGAGAGACGCCTGAGCAGCAGCAGCAGCAGGAGGCTCGGGGCCAGAGTGACAGACGGGCAGTGTCACAACAGTGGAAAAGCAGAAAGCGCGATCAAGCAGCCGGACAGGCAGGCGGGCGGGTGTTTGATACCAACAACAGCAGCGAGCCCGACGAGGCTGTGCGCCGGGAGGCGGCCGGGAAAGGCGGAAGGGCACGGCCACGAGCCGACCGCAGCTCTGCAAGATCCAGCTGCGCGCGACACCACAGCCGCGGGCCGCGTCTGCTGCGTCACATCCGCCTGCCCCCGGGAACGCCCACCCCGAGGAGGCCGCCAATTAAACAATCCATCTCGTTATTTTCTTAAACATATGCGGGTTTTTCTTAGGTGTTTCTAACGTCAATAATGAGAATTACACTTACTGTACAGTAGAAAAGAAAACCTAAAAAAACCCAGATCCTGGTTAGAAGTCTTACAATCAAGCAGGTAAGAAAATAACAAGACCAAGTGTGTAAATGGAAATTTTGAGTGAGCAAAAACAACAACAATAATAATTATCCTTACACTTATGCAGCACTTTACTGGACCCAACACTCAAAGTGCTTTACAGGTAATGGGGACTCCTACACTACCAATGTAATCGGTCGACCAATTTCACCACCAGCCCACCTGGATGATGCGACAGCAGCCAAAGTTCGCCAGTACTCTCACCACACACCAGCTACTGTATCGGTGGGGAGGAGAACAGAGTGATGAGGCCAGTTCAGAGACGTTTGGTCAGGACACCGGGGTAACACCCTTACTTTTTTTTTGAGAAATGCCCTGGGATTTTTAACGACCTTGGAGAGTCAGGACCTCGGTTTCCCAGCTTTCCCAGAAGTTTCCCATCCAGCTCCTGGCCAGGCTCACACCTGCTGAGCTTCAGTGGGCTGCCAGTTGTGCGTTGTGGGGTGATATACATGTAGCTCTATGAAGACACTATCTTTTGTGCTTTGCCTGTACTGTGCTGTCTGTGGCCAGTCCTGCAGGAGGTCTTTTGTGCTCTCCGGGTTCACTTGTTCTTGTAATAGTACAGCGTGATTACTGTTTATCTGGGCTTAGGCTTAGTAGCACTGTTCCAAATAGTTAAGCCATTGAAAAAATACATATCCTGCATTTATATCCTGTGCATTTCATGAGTAGTGTTGGAATAGCCATTTTTTCATGGAAAGAAGCGATGGGGAACTTTAGAAGAAATGTACCGATGATTTATCTTTGAATTTTAATACGTTTTTGTTAAAAATACTGGAGGAGTCTTCCATGGAGATGGGGTATAGAGTTTAGCATTTGGAATTCCAATTAGAATTGTGTTTTGTGGATGTACATTTCAGAGAATTCCAAAAATAACAAGAATACAGCTGTCTCTGGCAGGGTAAAATAGTAAAAAAATATTTTTCAGACAGCTGCTTCTTGATTATCTATCTAGGTAGCCTTGGTAATAGTCTCCTACTCTCCTGCTCTTGACAGCCTGAGACTACAGTTACTCTGATGAGTTTTGTTGTCACGAACTAGATTCGGTTTCCTCGTGCATTTATCACATTCCCAGAAAGCCCCTCAGCTCAGCCAGTCAGTGGACCCACTGTGGAGCCAAAGGAGCAAAGTGTTAAAAAAACATTGTTACAGGTGAAATATCCATCACTGCCCATAGATTCAGACACACACACGAAGGACAATGCCTTTGCATGTCAGGATCACAAAACAGAGCTAGTGAACCAGCTGGCTTGCTGAGAAGTGGCCATTAGTTTGAGTACAGTGTGAAATGAAAGACTAATGTGTAATGAACTCTGAGTGCGGAGGTGCTTGAAGGAATGACAAGAGATCCCATTACCTGCAGTCCTGCAGCTCAGTGTGAAATCAGAAGAACCGCATGCACTCGCCAGTACACAGCCGTAAAAACATGTGATCTTTTCCCGTCATTTATACTGACAAAGCTGAAGGAATACAGTCCAGCATACAGCACATTAAATGGGCGAGTGACTTACCTGTCACCTTTTAATGCATATCAAATTCACTCTTCCCTCATGTCATCACTTTCCCCAAAGCAAGAACATCGGCTTTCATTTTTGAAAGATGTTGTGAATAACTTGTATTATCACCTTCATTCCAAAGCATTCCAACCGGGCAGCGTTCAGAAATGCTGATGTTCACACGCGCACACATACTGTACATCACACAGGGTGAAGAGACAGCGTAAATACAATGTAAAATAGGACACAAGGAACAACATTCAGTTTTCGGGGGAGACAAATGGGGATAACAGAGCAACATTACATAAAGACTGTGTGGGTATTCCCACGTATAAAAGGGGAAATTTCACAGAAAACTGAAGTAAAGCAATTTAGTGCACTAAACAAGTTTTTATCAAGTGGTTAAGAGATGGAACTAGAAAGGAGAAGCTAATCAAGCAGAAGGCTTCAGACAATGTCTGAAAGGATGGAAAACTGCAGTGTGAAGTTATCTAAAGGCTGTAGTTTGGTTTTGTTTTGGATTGTGAATCCCTTCTTATTAGTTAATTTCATAGCTTCTGCCACACCTCTTCCAAATTGTGATCTGAACGCTTTAAAAGTTTAATAATGTGAGCTGAGGTTATAAAAATAAAAACAAATGCTATTTTCCTAGTGCAACTAAAAATAGCAATTAAAAAAGTAGCATGGATCTGCTCATGTATGCAGTTATCAATCATAAAATAAATTAGATTTTATTAGTAAATACATTGTGGGCGTACTGTAAGCGAACAATCAATTTTATCGGCGGCGATCACATCATATAATATCCAAAGGAGTTTTTTCTGAGTTGGGCACACAATACCACTCTGCTGACAGCAGCACCGATGTTATGTAGAGGACATGCAGTGGAGTTTCGAAAAGAAGAGATGTCTTTTCCATTAATAGACCCGTAAAACCCAGGAAAGGTGCCCTGGTTAGTGTGGAATATACCCAAAGTTCAAGATAAAACTGCAGGGTGTTTTAAAAACAGTTAAAATCCCCATCGCACAGAGACAGAGTGACATTTTATTTGCCTGTATCCAGCAGTTCAGAACTTCTCAAAAGAAATCTGCCAGTAATTGCATGTTATGCCTCTGAATAACCATGTGGCACCCTGCAGGCCAGATAAAGATGATCAGACAAGGGTGCACATTAGCAGCAGCATTTTCCCAAGCCGTTGCGAGGCAAAGCAAATTACAGGTTGGAGAACAAGATTTTAATAACGAAACGGAGGTTTGCACCCTGGGAGGGCTGACAATAACACTGAACCACCGTTATTGCTTGAAGGACCGTTAGATGCTCTGCCATCAGGAAGTCGAGATGAGTGATTAGGGAATCAGGCAGGGAGAGGTGGGAGAATAGACAGACCTGGTCCAGCAGTATGTTCTCTAAGAACAAGCTGAGACTAACTACACAGCTAGCTATTCCACAGTAGCATTGGTCGTGTGTTATTAGCTTTTTTTATTTTGTCCCTTATTAATTTCCATGGAGTTGTCACGAGGTGATTTTCAAAAGAACAAATCAGTAGGCAGCAGACAGATCTGGGTTGTGGACTGGAAAAAACATAGATTTATGCGCTTTTTCTAAATGGAGAATGATGGGACAGATTTTAAAATAGCCTGAATATCATTCAGTTGCTGAACGATCGTACAATACATTTCACAATCCACATTTTTCAAATCACATTTTTTACGAAAAAAACGGGCCACCAGCCACAAACCCCATTTACAAAATACAATCACAGCATCGGCATTTTAAAGCTTCAGACTTTAAAAGGTGGGAAGATCTACTCATTTATATCAGAGAAGCACAGATACTCTAGTTTTACTGTCTGTGCTGTAGGTGCCTGTGTTCAGCCTGTAACTACAAAGATGCAGATATATTTGTATACAAAAACGCACACACATGTATACTGACGTGGGCTGACGCGTCTCCATCAATAGTGAGGAAAGTAGCTCTTGGACGATTTCGTTTGAAGCCTGGTATCTTTTGTCTTAATAACCAGAAGAGCGTCTGTGGCACTGTTTCACTGCAGGATTCCTCTCAATCCTTTCATTGCCCTTTTCCCACCCACACAATATGTCCCAGATAGCTCCCCCCGGGGTTCGCTGTCCAGCAGCTCGGGAGAAGCCCGGAGTTGCCCCGACGGCTCGGCTGTAGGAACACGCGTGTGGGTTTCCGGGCTTCTCGTCTGTGTGCTTGGCTTGGCCAGGGTGTCTCGGCGAGACTCGGATCAGCGCCGGGGCTCTCAGCTGCCATCCTGCGTGACCTCTTCCAGTGGCCATGCACTGGCAGTCGCACAGGAGACGTGCAGTACGTGTCGGATCCTCGACGGGATACGTTCGGAAAGATCCAGCCCTGTTTATTTCTTTTCCATTGTGCAAATGGGATTTTAAATTTTTTTCGACATACATTCCGGATTTCGCACTCCTGTGCTGTAGTTTTGTTGTTGTTGTTTGTGCTTGCTGTGGTCAGTACTCCATAGTACTTTCCTTGTACAGAAATGAAACTACAGGCACCCATGGTTTACCCTGTGCTGTACTGCTGTTTCTCACGTGAAGCTTTTTGTGTGTGGATTGTCCACTCTATGAATTTAGTATGAAGTGTGTGTTTTTCCCCATAGAGAAAAGCAAGGAGTGTAATGATTACTGAGTGGATGATAGAATAGGTTCAGTTTAGTTCTGGGTTTTGCTTACAAATGGATGTTAACTACCATACTTGTTTAGACTGAAAGAAATGCATAGTCCTTAATTGTATAATTACCCAGCTGAACCAAATCAACCGGGCCTCAGCAGTGAGACCCAGCTCATTCACTTCTGTCCTGCTGTGCTTTCAGGTTAATACCATTAATTCATTTACACCCTGGAATTCTTAACGAGGGAGTGTCCTCTAATGCTAAATTTGTACATAAGGTTTCTATAGCAACCAAGCTGGAATTTGCTGCTCTCAGCAGATACAAAAGTATGAACGCTGTTTTAATCAGATTTTTCCTTCTTAAGACTAATCTGCTCTTTTTAATAATACACTGCACCCCTGGGTGTTTTACCCAGAGACATGTCATTGAACGCCCAGTGTAAGTGGAAATGCAACAGAACGATAATGATGGCAGTGTTTCGTTATTGCAGATGTGTGTGGAGGTGGGGAGGCTGAGCCTGCTTTTTTTCCTGTGTGTGTTCAGGCGTGCAGATATGATGAATGTGTTTGAGTAGATTCTCTAGATTTGTGGTGTTCCCTTTAAAAAGAAAGCACTGGCAAAAATAAAAGAACTTCTCTGTTTTCCAACATACAGTAATTATTCATCTGCAAATGAACACTTCAACAATCTCAGAGTAACCAAAAGTAGAGGCACCAGTTTTTAATTGGCATATTTTGATTTGTCATAGTAATATATACTGTATATAGATCTATATTTCCTTTGTATTTTGTTTTAACTGAGCATCTTAGAAGGTGCACTTGACAGGTCCTTTGTGAACTGACCAGCATGAGACTGTATTGGATTGTCAAGTGCTGTTGGATTTTCCTCCAATTAAGTACTGTAAAACAAATAACTTATTTTTTTCTTCTCCATGTACAGTTGTTATTTAACAGATGTTAAAAGGCCTTTTATACTGTAGCTGATGACTCAAACCGCTCGCCTCATTAAAGGTATATGTTACAAGTACAGAGGTCAGGTACTGTAGTTAGTAACAGTAAATAATTAGACCCCCCATGTAACTGAGAGCTCGGGCTGGAGGAAAGCCCAGAAGCACATGCCCACCAGTACCTGGGCCTGACACCCCTGGTGGAATACAGCAGTCCCGCCCTGTGCGTGGTCAGGCTCGCTCCCCTGCAGTGCCAGCAGCGTGCCTGCAGCAGCTCCTGACTTCTTTAAGAGTGGCAGCCTCACTGCGGGGCGGGAGGGGGAGTGACCCGACTAACCAGCTGCCTGTGTCGCCTGCTGCTGTTCATGAGAGCCGCTCTCAGGTCAGAGGTCAGAGGTCGTCACGTTGGTGCCGATAGTGGACAATCACTTACAGAGGAGCGAGCTGGAAAGGAAGTGAAGGAACTGTTTGGGGACAGTTTTCCCTATGGGCAAACTGTAGGCATTCGTCTCATCTCATTAATTTACTTTGGAGCATGCAATTAATTAATAATTAATGGTAACGAATACGAACTGAGCTGTACAAGAGGAGATACACACATAGAAGAAATTCCCCTCACACAGCCAATTGCAGCATCTTCCATGAGAATTGCTTAATCATCCTTTTTTATAGATGTAATGATTAAACTGTCGCTGAACATAATTATTCAGTATATGTTTCTAAAATTGGCAGGCTCGAATTACACTGCTGATTTTCACATTTCAGAGGAATTCTGCAGGAGGATAACAGCAGGAGATTAGTCTGTGGTATCTAGGAAACTGCAACTTGATTAAAAATCGTAGGCGATGGCTTCAAAGCGATGTATCAGAGACTTCTCAAAGTGGCCCACTCTGCAAAACAGTTAACCGAGACAAAGTGCGATTCTGGCTGAAACAAGCCACTGGGAGTGCTGGAGTGCCTTCCCCACAGTGGTGAGCTTCTGGGCGAAATGAAATAATGAGCAGAACACTGCAGATGAGGAGTGCACACCTGGCGCGCAGTCTCTGCTGTACGTCTACGCAGGTCTGAAACTGCAAGAGCATAAATCACATTCTCCTCATTCAGAATGACAAAAACCGTCATGGTAAAGAAAGATCTAGCATGAGGGAAGGGTCGTTGAAGCTGGTTGATTAACCAGTACACACCAAATCAATTAAAGGCTTCCCTTCTCGACCTGTGTTTGAAGGCGTCTAAATGACCTAGGAGTGTATAAAATAAAGACATGCATTGAACAAAAAGTGCCTCCAATCGGTCAATAACAGCCAGCTGTATAGAGTAAGGCACTGGTGCAGACAACTGTAAAAATCCCATCTGAGTATCAGTCTTCATGTCTAATACTTCCTTTGCGAATAAAAGCATCTTTAACCACTTCCCTTCCTCCAGCTGCGTTTTGTTGACAATAATAGACAGGGCTTCTTTGAGAAGGATTTTAAAGTGATTTTCACAGTCATTGTAGACTACTGTACATCTCACACCCAGTCCAAGACTGGACTTGTACTGAAGCAGAGAATTGTCTTCTGCCCACTTCAACATTAGATCTTTAAAATGTGACCTCTGGTCTTCATGGAAAAGAAACAAAGAGAAAAAGCTTTAGATATTTTTTTTTGTACTACAATCATATTAAAGACCTCCTATGATTTAATACATTAAAGCAGATTGTATTCTGGGTAACATTGCATGGTTAAGACCCCTTCTTTGCCTATTTGATGTTGAAATGTAGCAAGTGAGAATGCCCGTAGTCATTAAAATTGTCTATTTTGACAGAAGAAGGACAAATGTTTTCAGCTTGTCTTTGCATGTTGGTTAGTCTCATGCTATGTATGTTCTGCAACCATTTTTTAACCAAGATCTTGCCTTTTACAATCTAATGCTTAAACCCCCTTCTTACTCCGGTTGTTAGATGTATTGTATTGTCGATGTCTTACTGTAATTCTGTACATAACCTTCCAGCTTTTAAACAAACGCTGTACCGGCCCATCTCTCTGCCTGCCAATTTGCTATGTTATTAATGCAGTTAAACTACTGACCTAGTTTGAATGTGCGATTTCAATGTGAGATCTGTGGGGGGTGGTGTGCGAGCTGCCCAGTGCACTGCAAACGGCACACACTCCCTGTGCTGAAGCCATATCGCTCCTCTGCACTGCACTGGGGGGGGTTAACAGCACAACGATGGTGGAAGGAGGCAGGCGATAGTCTTGATGTGTGTAAGAGAGAGAGAGACTGGGAGCAGGGGAGAGAGCATGCGAGAGAGATTAGAGTAGTCGCGCTGGCAGAGTATAGAAGTAAGACGTGCTTCTAAAGAAACAAAGGAGCATTCCTTTAACCTCTGCTCTGGATTTCAGCTGGTGTCTGCTTAAGAATTCTGTTTCACCTTTGAGTGGTCATACAGTTGGATAAAAGGACACATTATTTTTTAGCAGCTAACTCTCCAATTGTTATATAGCATTCATCCCAAGTGAATGTTGGAAGACATACTCAGTCATTTTTTTTTTTACCTAACTCCAGTCTTAATCGCTGAAGTGTTTGGCTGGGATTACACTTTTTTGCTTCATATCAAAGGTAAAGCTTGCTCTTTTATTTCCTTTGAGTCCTGTTGTTATCAGGAACAAAAATGTGTAGAATAATGCATGAATGCACTGGTATCTGTGCATGCCTGTATCTGTGTGTATGTGTGCAAGTGTTTGAATGCAGCACAAATAGTTAAACTAGAATTGATAGATAACACACTTCCATGTAAAGTATATAATACTTAACCATTAACCATTCTTAGTACTTTTTACATCAGAAGCAATCATACATATAGGACAGTATCTACAATCAGATATGCAGGAAAGCTCAGCTACAGCTTTTAGACAGCTCATTGTAATATATTCCTTTTCAGCTATACCACAAAGCACACCTGACATATTGACACCTCATCATTGACCTGAAATTCTTAAAGGAAAGTTGAGCAACCACTCTACTTCACTAAAAGGCTGTCAACAGGAGAGCAAAATGCATAGCTTGTGTGTCCTAATGCAGTTCAAGCTTAGTTTCCTTAATTCGTGAGAACAACTGAAATAAGATGGTGTACCAGAATAATATTCTGCACTTTGCACTGTCTTTTAACAGTGCTGTTAGAGGACTCGTGTTACAATGAGAGCATTGTAGCTCTGTTGCCAGACGACACAGCAGACCGGCGCTAAAGCACGGCGGAGTCTTTCTCTAGCAGGCAATGAGGCGTATAAAACTATTCCTGGGGTAACAAATCCACGTCACAAGTCGGCTTTTTGACCCCTAAGAAAAGCCAAAAGGTTACAGGAGAGAGTAGGCAGTTAGTAGTTAATAGCTCTGAGTCCAGACTCCCACAACTCTTTGTGTACGGAGGTGCCTCCGGTTCCGGGTCTTAAAAAGCAATTCCGATGAGTTCCCACTTGCGTCCTCGGGGTTGTATTTTACTGTTCATTCTGAGAGAATATGCAGGGGGGGCTAAGTGCTTTCACTGAAGCTTGGTTCAGGTCCCCTCCTAGACGTCTTTGTTCAAGAATGAAAAAAAGATTTGCTTCTTTCCGCATGATCTCAGTCACCATCACAGCATGAATCCACGGTCGCCTCTTGGAACACATCCTCACATTTCCCCCACCTTTCCTACTTCAGAAGCACTTTGTCAGAAGGGGAGATTGGCCTCAGATGGTATTTGTCACCAGCTCAGTGCGGAGAGGGAATCCTGGGCAGGCTACAGATGACAGGCAAATTTAGGAAAGAGACAATCTAACGGAGTATAAATTGCTGTCAGAGCAGATGTCACTTTCCTTGCATGCCCTTGGTCAAAGTTCACAACACTCTCTTCTGTTCAGTTGCTTTTACTTATTTCCTCTGCCTTTTTACCGGCTCAAGTGATAAATCACTTCATTTCTCTTGACAGTCATGACTCCAATCAGCCCTGAGAGGCAAACTTGAAAATTTCTTTCAACTCCTGACCTGTCTTTCGACAACGCAGACTTATGGTTTAGATTTGCCCAGCTGTAAAAGACATTCTTTGAACTAAAATATGGTTTATAAATAAAGAATGAAGATTAATGTAACATGAGCTACTGTATAAATGAGTTTATTAAAATAGCTTAAGGAAAGCTCATTTGGTCATTCTGATTCCACTTCGGACTGAAATATGTTATTTCTTGTAGAAATATTGAATTTGTTTTTTATTTTTCAAGGAATATCGAAGTGTCTTTTATAGAGTGAATCAAGTTCTTTTCAGAAAAGTAAGAAACATCATGAATCCTATTAGCCTTGCAGTTTTGTTAAGCAGTTAAGTGCTTTCTAAATTTAATAGGGTCTTTCTGTGAATGCAGATGGAAACTTGTATCTGTAATTGCTCCACTTTATTCATTGCCTACCTGGCGGTTCCTCTGTGGCTGTGTCTGTCAGTCCAGTGCACTTGCCACGTCAGGTGTGAAGAGCGCACACCTGTGTAAACTGAAGGAAATTACAATAGTAATATTAAAATATTATATATTTGTGTCGTAAATTAAAATGCTGTGTAAGTGGCCTCTGTTTTGTGATTTAAGGTTTCTAAATTGGCGGGCAGGGCAGCTGCAATCGGTTTGCTTCAGCAGGTTTCAGAGATGTGTGTTGCAGCTGGTGTAAAGGACATGCGTCGTGTTGTGGCGTGGTTACTGGTGGAGTTTCGGACTTGATAGGAAGTGGCCGCGCGGCCGATCGATTCCGATGACGATCGATTCTACAGGGGATTTAATTGGAGGCTCAATTCATTGAACCGTTTCAAAATCGAACAACAGCCAGAAGATGCGAGTGGAAACCAGTCGCGTGGCCGTTCTGACACTTTGGTCAATCCGGTTCAAAGACAAACAGGCGATACCGTACGTAAACCTTGGCAACTTACAGAAACCAAACAGCAGCCGGTATAGCTTGTGCTTTCAATTCAGTTTGTTTTACCCAGGATCATGTTCAATATATCGCTCATCAGTGGAAATACCTTTTGTTCCCCTGCTCTTTGCAGAATGAGCAGAACCGGGGGGCGCAAATGAACCCTAGGCAGGAGCGTGTTGAATGCTGGGGACAGGAAGCGCTTTCTTGAACAAAGGGTTCTGGGAGCCTGGAACATGCTCCAGCTACGATGTTGATGCCGATACCCTGGATTATTTAAAAAGCAACTGGTTGAGATCCTAGCAAGTTTCTCTAGTAACCAAGAGAGCTACCGTAGATGGGCCGAATGGTCTGCTCTCGTTCGGAATCGTTCCTGTTCTTAAAATAAAAATGTCCAGGAGCCTGTCGTGATGATGCCGCGAAGCAGTATCTACAGTGTACCCGAGAGTGGAAGCGGTTCTTGCGTGAGTTTTTGCGTGAGACGCTGTGTGAGACGCAGTGGAGTTTCAGGAATGGTCAGAGAGCGGGACACGTCGCTCGAGGTCCAGTTCGCTGTGGCCTGTGGCTCTGGCCCTTCAGGCTGCATTCTTAACCAACCCCCTGCTGGCACGCGTTCAGTGTTGCCTTGGATACCAAGCAAGCTGCACCCCCCCTCCTTCAGTCACATTTTAAAGATCTAATCCTGCCCCTGAAAGTTGCTCATTAGTTCTGTGTTTGTGCATTTTTTCCCGCTGTGAGCATTCTGGCCGGGTGACGGCCTCCTTAAATACCGCTATGTCTCTGATCGACGTTTCGAATGCCGCGGTTCTATCACTGATCGCCCACAAGGGCTTTTCCTGTTTGGGAACTTCTCGGACTCTGACAATGTTTCACATTTTGGTCGCTTTTGGAGTTGAATCTCTGTGTAGCCCAAAACAAAATTAAGGAGACCACAAGGCCATAACCATGACCACACGGTACATTACAAACCAATCCCAGAGGTTAGTGCAAACTCCCCAGGTTTCCTTCAAATTCTTTAGGAGTCCCCCACTCCTTGGAAAAGTGGCCAAGAGGCAGCCCTATATGTGACACAAATGCTGATAAGAGTTGCCATTGCTGTCAGCCTTTATCGCTGGCATTTATCCGCTCAAATCCTGTCTCTAACAAGCTCTCGGCAAAAGACTGCAAACCAGAATTTTTTTTTTAATAAAAGGCAACAGACAGATTGGCATCTTGCTGACTGAACTGCCTCCAATCAATTGGCTTATTTAACTTTCCCCATAACTGCTTAACACACATCTCTCAGTTGGACACATTATGACGTTTGATTGAATTCTTTAGTTAAGAGAGAGAAGATACAGACACAAATCCTCATTCTTTCCCTTTATGTGTAGAGTCTTGTTTTCCTTCTGACAGCACAGGAGTTCACCCTAATGGATTAAGTCTGGTTTAGTGCGCTTTTGTTATGCTTCTGAGTACCACCCTTTGAGTCGCTAAGCAATTGATTTCTTAATTTATCTCAAAGAGCAATCTGGGGAGAAAACAAGTCGAATCAATAAAACATTTTTGACTGTATTGGTTGTGGATGACAGTAGTGTCACCCTAATCCGTCCAATTGTAGACGAATAAATGATGCAATCTTATTGATATTGTTACAAATAAGGGGTTACAAAAAGAGAATGACAGAAATGGACCGAGAAGGGTAATCCATAATAAAATAAATAATCACAACCCCCAAATTGTAAAGATATGTCAAGCATATGCCCAAGAGGTCAGTATAGTTAGGGACGCTTGAGTT
Source organism: Lepisosteus oculatus (assembly GCF_040954835.1). NCBI lineage: Eukaryota > Metazoa > Chordata > Actinopteri > Semionotiformes > Lepisosteidae > Lepisosteus > Lepisosteus oculatus. The sequence continues at coordinate 13,746,029 of NC_090718.1, forward strand.
CTTTGTTCTCTGGCAAAGCTTTGGCCAAACAGAGTAATAAATCAAGCATGTGAGGTTAAACAAATATTTATTAACAATAACCATAACACACAGCACAAAATACAACATACTGTTATTCTATAACAACATAAGTTATTCTATTTACAAGCAAAGTCTCTGAGAGGCCTACTGTACTGTATGTCCTGACCAACCAGAAAAACCCTAGACTGCTGCCAACTATTCATCGTGCAATATAACACCTACACAGGCCAACATGAGAGAGAAAACAGAATGTGAGCTACTGTACAGTTAAATCTCTCACTTTATAAATCTGGATACTACAAACTGAATTGGAAACCTATCTCCCCCATTTTGAAAATGCATGCACTTACCAAGAGTGACCGTTTTTAATCTAGTTCTTTCTCTTTGTATCTGTCTTATTAACCTGGTTTCTTGGACTGTTGATGGCTCTTAACTGTTTATTCAGAACGTAATCAACCAAGGTAAAGCAGGTGATTCCTTTGATTCATGTGTCTCAGACCCCCTATCACTCGGCAAACACCTTTCATGCTTTCTGAAGCTCAAGAGAACTGCAAAGGCTGACAGTTGCTAGATGTTGTGTCACGGAAGTGTTCTTTCCAGACCCTATGCAGACGATACAATCCGGGGATGAGTGAGGAAAACACGGGGGAAAAGCATGCAGGAGTCGGGAATGAAAACAGGGGGCGTGTCCATAGTGCGCAGGTGTTCTGGGGGGGTGAGTCCGGGGCAAACAATCCAAATCAGAGTCCAATGGGAAATCCAAGAGGAAGGCAAAAAGTCCAAAGCCGAGCGGTCCATCCAAGACGAGGACAAACAGGATTAAAAACCGGAGCGGGATCCGGTGGAGGGTCGGGGGGGGAAAAGGGGGAACAGGACCAGATGCTCAGATCCCGGACTCGCTTGGTGTGGAAACCAATGCAGAGCCCGGAAGAGAGTGGGCGTCTGGCTTTTAAGGTGGGCTGGAAGGAGGCTGGAACAGAGGGCAGGTGCACAAAATCAAGTCCGAAGTGAAAGAGCCGGAGTGCCCTTAAGGGGGAGGGACTACAATCATGACATGTTGACCATTGTTTCTAAATTCTTAAACTAACAGTGGCCCCTTTTAATAGCCGTAACAATATCATTAAAAACAACCTAACCTACGATATACCAGGTTGTTTTATGAAGTTTTTTTTTCTTAACAGCTTAAAGATGTACTGTTCATTTCAATTGAAACGCAACAGGATGCAGACTGATATCATTACTGAGTATCATAACACCTCTCCCTAACCAGCACACTCACTGATACCGTCTGCGGTTGCTGAACCACAACTACAATACAACACAGATAATACTATTGAATTGCAATTACAGCACAAACCATTATAAATCTGTAGGATTGCAGTACACTCTTGTGTAGATAAGTGGAGAAAACTTTAGAAAATGGCGAGTAATCACTTTCGTAGAGTGTATTCATCTGTTACACAGGTCATTTCTGAAAAGATATTAATACCGGGTTCAGATTTAATGAAATAGGAGTTGGTTAGTAACTGGTGAAAAACACTTCCTCTACTTTCTCAAAAACTAAAAACAAAAAATGTGCTCAGATCTTAAAACTCATGCAAATGACCACAAAACCTGGGCAGGTCTTTGGATGAAGCAGGAGGGTGAGATAACACTTGATCATGATTTGTTTGATTAAAACCTTTCTGCTAACGAGATAAAACTTTTTGCCATTCAAAGAGTGCTCCTTCACCGAGGCTTAGATTAATTTCCTGGCTCAGGCCGTCAGTCATTACTTCCTGGGTGATCTGTTAATTTTGTTAATGTGCCCAGTGGCCTTCCCCAGCTGTTCTGCTAATGAGATGGAACAACCTTTTCCCACCAGTAAAACGGTTAATTTTGTTAATTGAACTGAATGAGGGGTTTCCTCTGTGATATTGTGGATCGCTCCCAGCTTCTGGATTGAAGTGTACCCTCCAGCTTTCCTGCATTCATTGAAACACATGCATTAACTGTTACTAAATATTTAATACATTGAGCCTTAAATTTTATTATCATAAACTCTAAATTGACTCATTTTTTCATATTCACTGATATATTTACACCGTTTTTGAGACATTCCCTTAAAATACAATTTGACATTGTAGAACATAATTTTGGGTAAATATAAAATAGTAACTTGTGATATATTCACTATAATAACTTTATGGTTTATTTCCCAGGGTTGTTATATCTGCTTTGTAATTTAATAAACCAGTCAATACCTGAAGGACAGGATTACTGATTTTTGGCTATAAATGGGCTGCGGTTACAGTTTATTTTCATACACAGCAGAAGAAACAGCACTCAATTTCACCTTCATGTTCAGCTGTAGATAATCACCTAGCAGTGGCTTTGTGAAATCAACATGGTTGACTTACTTTGATTGCTTTATGATGTAGTGTCAATCCCGCATCCCAGTTAATGAAAAAAAGATTGTGTACTCTATTATGTGGGTTTTGAAGGGCAATACCTGTTCATCAACAGACCAGTAAAATGTTACACAATACAGCCTTCAAAGGGAGGACTTATTTAGTAATTTAAGCCACAGGGATTGTAACCTTTTGGTTCCTAGATACAGCTGTAGTTCACAGATGGGAGTTGATTTGCAAACCTGTTGCATTCACAGATTTTTTCGGATGCTTTTCATGCCGAGTAAGACTGAAGCACTATTGTGCAAACAGCAACATATCGAAATATTCTCCTTTTCACCTCTGAACAAACCCAGCTGTGTAACTTCCAAGCTTTGGAGAGGAGGACGTACTGGGCGGAATGTTGAAATCTGGCGCAGACCAGCTGTCAACCCAAACATTCCATAAACCTTCAGAGTGATGTCAAAATAGCGACGTTTCACCATAATCCTGCCTGTGTAAAAACAACCAGGCTGCCTGCCTTTCTTTACAGGTCTGGTGTTTCTATTATTTTTACTTACCCAGATTCCAGTGAAATAACTGAAAAGCAGTTATTGTCTTTTTGGATGTTGGAGGATAGGCACAGATTATTGTTGCTGCTGTGCCTGCACACTAAATTCTCTGAAGTAAGACATCTTTCTGTGGCAGGTAGTGGTGTAATAGAATATTTACCTTGACATTTTTGAGTAGTATGTGTGGCGTGTAAATACGGTCTGATTTTTAATGTGAAATTCCTTCCCTTCGTCTGATGAAACGCATCTATTTGTTTGAGAGCACTGGCATGTAAAGCTTGTGTCAGGAACAGTCAGAGCTCACATTGCCCTAAGAGACTGCATTTCTTTTCTTTTAGTATGTTTTTTCTCAATGGAGTAAGTCTTTGCTTTCTTTCCCATTGCGTGTTTCCAATCATAGGAAAAATTGGCATTACGTCTGAACAATAGCTCATCATGCACTTAAACACCTGGATCATACAGATGTGATGGTTAATTCAGGGGATTAACACAAGAAACAACTACAAGAAAGAAACCTAACAACAGCTGGAAGCTTTGCAAACTGCAATAAAGAGCTGTTTGTGTTGTTTGGCTTTGTGTAGTTAGTGGCTGGGTAGTTTGGTAGCTGCTTGTGTGAGTTTGCGCTGCTGAAATAAAACCTCCTGTGTGTTCAGTGTCATCTCCTTAATGCATTTAAGGCAAAAACAGGCTCTTTTTTTCCGTCTTAAGGCCAGATATGACAGGCTTTTTCACTGGTTGCACACAGCAGCGCCCTTCAAATCTCAGATTTAGCACCTGTTGAACCAAATATAAAGCTGGAAAAGGCGTGAATCCTGACCGAGCGATCACGATCCTCCATGAACCTCTCCGCTGTGTATCTGACCGGATCCCTGCCAGGATTCCCCATTTGGCAAAACAGCAATCCGGATCCCCGGAGCGCGGGGCTTCGCCAATGGAAAGGAGCACCCTGGGCAGAAGTTCACGGGAGTTACTGTACAGTACGCCAGCCTTTCGTCAGAATGGGAAAAGGGGGTTACTATGGTAACGGGTCATGCAGGAGTGGCGTTCATGGCAGAGATCCCTGCAGAGGAATGTCATCAGATTAACTCTTTCGTTGCCTTGTGGGATTTCACCGCCCCGTAACACAGACACAGACGAGAGGGATCCGTCCGCACTGCATGTAGACTGAAAGGCACTTTTTTCTTCAGAAGGAAGATAAGAACTTGAACATCTATATCTATCTATCTATATATATAATCCATATGTATTAGTGGGTTGTAAGACTCAGGGCGTTAGAGAAAACCGAGAAGCTGCTATGAAACTGGCAAATAACAGATACATCAGACACATCATCGACACAGGGAGCAACGTCTTTCGGTTCTGCCTTAAAAGATCTTTTGGTTACACCTGTGGTTCTGAAGTCCCGGCTTGTAGAGATTTTCTGCTTTTTAATCCTGTCTCAAATGTTAATTGGGAAGAGAGTGACACAGGCGCCTCTGCATGCATACAGTATTTGTCTAAATCTTGTATAATTCAAAATCTTGTTCATTGTCTTTTTTCTGCTCTCACAAGAAAAATTAAAGAGTCAAAGAAATGGAATTGGCTTAAAAAAAGCAAAGGTAACTTTTGGATTTAGGTTGGAGCAAGCATTGGAGGTAGTAAAGCCCTGGTCCCTGCTGCTTTTTATCGGTTCATTTGATAATTAGCAGTTCATTGTTTAAAGATCCCATCCTGCTGTTTCTTGAGAGCCAGTGTACTGGCTTCAACAGCATTGCTGGGTAAGTTGTCCCACACTCCCACAGCACTTGGGGTAAAGACGTGCCTCCGGTTACCAGTTTTCAACTTGAAGTTTCCCGTTGCGTCCTCTGGTTAGTGCTTTACTGTAGGCCTTGGTACCATGAGTTTTATTCTTCCCGAATGGTGTTGAGCTGCAAGAGAACACAGGTGTGTGCATTGTAGAAGGGATACATGTGCTGACTGATAATGAGTACCGCCTTTCATCTCATTGTGTTCATTCAGAGCAACAGGGATCACAGGTCTGGACCTGTGGAGTGTTGTGCAATATGATATCACTGGGGTTTAAAAGCTGTGTTTATTCTCTCTTGTTCCAATCTACTGTACATTTCTCACTATTAAGAACTTGCTGTAGTTAATTAGCCCCTTTCTTATACTGGACCTTGCAGAAGCTTTTAGTTATGTTTTGTTGTTCTTTGTATACAACTCTTTTGTGTTAATTCCTTCACTGCTTGAGATGATATATTATGAAAGGTGCTATGTAAAATTATATTATTGATATTGCTATCACTGTACTATTAGCGATATATTCCTAGAACTATTTATATGTGCCTTTTTATCATTGCATGGAAATTGCCTTCATTTCCACATTTGCCTTGAAGGTTTACTGGAAGAGAGCAGGTTATCAATAGTGTGGAAGCAGGGGTTTTCGGCTTGTTAGCGCTCATTTACATATGAAACGGTGAGCTGGCCCTTGCACAGTGATGTGCACCCCTGCGTGGAGCTGTTCTGTAAAGAGGCAGAAATCCAAATGTGCAGGAGGAATGAAACCTCAGAACATGCTGACTGTAATATCTGTTCTTTTTGTCTCTGCTCCGGTTAAATACATCTTTATAAACCTATATACATACACTCCACAGTTAGGGAGCTACAGGAGGCTTAAATGCAGTCCATCTTCAGCTGTGTTAAATAATACATTACCCCAAAATGAATGTGTTTTAGTCTTTTAAAGCTGGTGTGCAAAAATTACCTTGCTTTTAATCCTTTTATATATACTGTATATAGTTTGTTTGCTGAAATGCCCATTTTCAGTGTCAGAGTTTTAATGGAGCCCTGCATTATGAAATATGTTTTGGAGTCCATTCATGCCATTTGACATTTTAGACAATCGTGCTGTCAGGTGTGCTGGACAAATGCTGCCTTTGCTCGCAGGGAAAATAAAGCAGGCTGCTCTGAACACTGCCTCTGTGTGCTGTAATGGTTCGACATGATGGCACACATCAGGCAAACTTAGCTTAACCTCGGTAAGGTCATTTCTTATCAGTTCATTTATTTACTCCAGCTGGACCAACATGTCAGTTCTCATCTCATCAGAGGAGAGGAACACACTAAAACATCGAGCCGCAAGCCACGCGAAACTGCTGCATCGCGAGGCTCTTGAGAAGACCGACAGAAGGAGGGTTTGGGGACATCGGCCGAGAGTTTCATTCTGCATGTTTGTTTGACCTTGGTCTGACCTTGACCCCCCCCCCAAAAAAAAACCAGCACACGACGAGGACTTCCCAATGCAGTGCTCTCAGAAAACAAGGAGGAGGGCTGGCACTTCTTTTCCATTCGTGATTATTGAATCCGAAGGGGAAAAGTGGTTCTCTACACAGAGATCGGAAATACTCTCATTATCACTTCCACAAAAGCACAAGTGACATCTTTCCCCATGCTGCACGTGTAAAGAAAGACATGTACAGCGATTAAAAGAAACTCCACCTGATGCTCAATCATTTCAGTTTGTTTTTGTTTTTTACTTCTGAAGATAATTGCTTTTCATTCACTACATTTCTTCTGCCAGCTGTAGCAAAATCGGTCTTTGTCTTGGCTGTGGTGCACAGAGCTAAAGCTTTTCATTCATGCTGGAGGGCTTTTGCATTAAGATTAGGCGAGAAGAAATTCATATTTAAAGCGTGGTGACAGGACAAACTTCCAGTTGAAGATTCTCAGAAGACTCAGGATTTCACCAGCCAGTATTTTTATCCTTTCTCATTATTTTGAAACATATTATTTATATTTTAACTTATTGCTATATTATTTTTTCTGTTTATATACTGTATTTCTGAATGATGTGAACGATTTGTGAATCGTTCTGAAACTTGCACTTATTTTATGTCCCCTTGCTTCTCCCAGTGTGGTACAGCCTGGGGAGAAAGTTGGGGGTCACCATTCCGCAGCAGACAGCAAACACGCCGTGACCCCAGCTGAGCCTTAACTCTTGTTGGGGGGGGGTATGGCTGTTGGCTTCAAGGGTTAGCAACACAGCCCTCCAACAGGCATAGCACACTTGTGGCTCTGCTGCTGCAGGCCCTGGCGGAGGCTGGTGAAGACGTACAGAGCTGTGTCAGCAAGATGCACGAAGTACAGATGCAGTGCGTCAGCCAGTGCTGTGCCCTACTTAAACTATACACCGTGGCGTTTCTGACGCCTGAGAGTTGTAAGCAATTAGTTTTCTATATTTAGTACAATCATGTCTGGTTATGGGGTGGTAGAGTGGCTTGCTAAGGCCCTGGGTTCAATCCCAGACTTGGGGTGCTGTCTGTGTGGAGTTTGGATCTTCCCTCCATGTTTATGTGGGTTTCCTCCAGGTGCTCCAGTTCCCTCCTGCAGTCCAAAAACACACTGGTAGGTTAATGGGTTTCTGGGGAAAAAAACTGGCCCCGGTGTGAGTGTGTGTCTGTGTGTGCCCTGCAGGGGACTGGTGTCCTGTCCAGGATGTGCTCTGCCTCGTGCCCCTTGCTTGTTGGGATTGGCTCTGGCACCCCCACGTCCTAGGACTGGATGAAGTGGTTCAAAAATGAAAGAATGTCTGTCCATGAGAAGAAAAAAAAAGATTTTTGTTTTGCTTGATATCACAAATGAAACCACCAGGTTAAAATCAAATCCTTGTGATCATTCTTAATAAGCATGTACTGTACATGGTCTCTACTGTATATTGCAGTTATCTGCCTGCTCAGTCAGACAACTCAATAAACAACTCAATAATATGAAGAGTTACAGTGTAATAGAGACAAAGAATAACTCTGATGAATAAGTCCTGTAGCTTTCATATCCGGGGATGGAAGTGTTACATTTCTAACCACTTAAAACTGGGAGATCGGTTTAACATTTCAATGACCAGTCAGAAAGGCCCATGAGAGAAATGAAGCGGCCTCTGGTGGTGTTTGCTTCAGGGAATGGAAAAGAGGCTGAACTCTCCAGATCAGGAGGATGAAGCATCAAAGCTAATGTGTGGTGATGCACCAGCCCTCCAGCTCCTGCGTTTGTAGTCATGAAGTGTAGAATCAGGGCCTTGCCACGGGCATGAATCAAGGCCTGGGCAGGAAGACATTTGCCTCTCCTGGGAGATCTTCACTTCTTAGTACCTGGAGACAGGTACCATATCACAGGCGCTTCACCTGCGAACCCCGAGAAGACATTAGCCCACCTTGCAGAGCTGACAGGTGTGTGCCGAGGCTGCAGGGCGGAGAGCTGGCGAGGACGGAGCTGTGCTTGAGCCTGCAGCCCTGGGCTTTGTGATGCTCTGTCAGCCTGGTGCCTCTGCGGTAGGCAGCATTCCACTTTCTCCCTGTAGTGGATCCAGGCAGGAGAAGAGAAACATAGAGTTGTTGTCCAGTGGTCACTGGTCCATGCAGTTCTTTACAGCTGGTTATCCAAACAAAACTGTGAGAAATCTCACACAAGCTCAGCAGTGCACTTGAACATCAAACAAACAAAAAAAACTCCACAGAGGGAAAGAAGTCATGTTAAATACTGATATGACAGCAAGTAATAATAATAATTCATTGCATTTATACAGCAATTTTAACCCTAAGGTTCCCAAAACCCTTAACAAATCGGAGGGAATACACTTAATCCCCTACTGATGTTCAACACCCACCTTGCTGATAAGAGAAGCTCCTCGCTTCATTTTAATCTTTAGTTTTTCAGATGATCATCGGTTTTAAAAAGCGAACCACATCGGACCCCCACAGGACCCATGGTGGTGAAGCCGAGGTCAGACAGGCTCTGATAACCCTGATGGCGAGCAGTGTGCAGGGAGCTGTCCCTTCAGCACCACCTTCAGCGCTGGTGTGAGCACTGAGGACTCCTGCCTTCAGCCACGTGATGCACACGGGGCACATGTGGAATCACTCCTTGAGGATCAGACAAAAACAGAACTCTCTCTGTCTAATTGAGGCTCTCGAAAAGCCATTAATATACGCTCTGAAAAAAACCCATGCTTGTAAAAAAGTAGGAGACAGAAAGCCGCGAGAAGTGGACTGGAAATAAGCTTGTTTGCCATCTCGCCTGTAAGTTGCTTATGACCAGTTATTCTTTCTGTGGCTTCTGTGGTTAACATGGAAAGGGGTATAATTTGTCCTAATGACAGGTTCTAATTAAACTGACAATAACGGAATTAACCAGGAGAAAAATACACATCAGTCTACCTTTTCTGCACTGGGGTTTTAAGATGAGCAGAAAGTAGGTCCGTTTTGTTTTGCGTGGCGGTTGAAAGTGGCTTTTAAATTTAAAAAAAGAAATATTCCCAATGATTTTCAAGAACTGCATATTCTCGCCCTGTCCATAATTCGTGCCAGACCAAGAGGCTGCTAACTTCCAAGTTTTTATTTTCTATGAACATGGAAAGAGACAGCAATGTATTGACAACAGAAAGTGAGCTGAAGTAGGTTCTTTCTTTTTAACTGGGTTTTGGCATTTCTGTTTTTCTGACTGAAATGAAAGACACATCAAAGCTTGCTGTGAATTCACTCCAGTGAAACTATATTGATTTTGCAATTGCTACAGTATAAAACTGATTACTCAGAAAAAAAAGGTATGCGAAAATAGAAAAGGCCATTTTCAATTGGACTGTGTCACATGTCACCACTTCCTGGACATCTGCAGAGGTGCTAAATGTTCCACAAGAAGTGTTCAGTTGGTCATGCTTCCCTGCAACTGCCTCCTTCAAGACCACTAACCTCTGCATAGCCTGTACCTGCTGACGAATCTGCCTGAAACTCAGCTAAAATGTGCAAGCAAGCAGCAGACTCAACACATATTTTAGAAGAATAGTTACCAGAATGTATACTCAATATACTGTACTACAGTCATCCATTTACACCTGCAGCCTGAACACACTGTATCACCAGCACCTAGGAAGAGGCAGCCATTCTGCGCGTCTAACGAGAAAGATTCTCACCATGACTGTGAACAGCTATGTAGTCTTCACTAATTATGAATACGATTATTTATTTTTGAGTGGGCATGGATTACAACTTTTAGAACACACTTTAATTCTGCTGCTGAAGCGTGCGTTTTCTTAACTGTGTTTCACCATTTTGACAACAGAAAATTTTTTACATTTTCTGTCTAAACTCTGTATGTAAACATATGTGTGCAGGGCAATACAATCAATCTCGATTGTAAACCTGGCACGTTCTAGCGTATTGCACAGCCTTTTCAATTAAATGTATTTTAAGCATCCACACAAAGAACAGCTAATGGGGGCATTTTTTGTAATCACAGCAGCGCCCACACACTTAAAGCACAATTCGTAGGCTGTGTTACACTGCATACCACTCACTGATGGGTTGTTCTTTGGAAGCAGGAGTAAATAAATACTGTCGTTGCCTTTTCAGTTTTAAACACAAAGAAAATGCCCAAATGCACTGAATATCAAAATCTACAGTACCTAATCTAGTTAGAGCTGAGTTTGAAAAGAGTTTAAGGTATGTACTGTATGAAGCAGACATCTGTGTCTTTAAATTTAGTGAACTGTGGGGTCCAGGGTTATTAAAAAAAAGATACCTGAGTGAAGTATTGCATGTATAATGAGAATAATGTATATTCATGAAATGGCTTGATGAGATTTCCAGATCAATTAGCTACTACCAAATGAGTTGGATGGGCCGAAAGGGCTCCTCTTTTTGTAACCTTTGATTTTTTTCCTATTTGTGTGTTCCTGCTATAGGTATTGTGCAGTTTCTCCAACAACAGCCCTTCAGAATGGCTGTTTCCATAACAACAAGGGGAATCTGAACGAGACCTTAAAAATTCATCGGTTCTCCAACCTGCAAAAGGTGATGGACGTGCTTAATCATGCACAGGCTAGGAAAGGTTCCCCCGTCAAACAGCACATTTATAACAAAATAAGCCAAAAGAAAATCTGAAAATGACAAAGGGGAGAATTAGATACTGACATCAAGCAAGTGAGGAGATTGGTCATGCTGCTCACTTATTGGTTCTAGAGTTAATTCTTACAGACGCTCAGGGTTGTTCCTGGTTTAAAGCTTCAACAGGTCTTTGTCATCCAGAGGGTTCAAGCCCTCCAGCACCCAGCACATGGAGACTCTTCCCTGCTCCTGTGTTCCCAGTGTTCAGCGCAGTGCACCAGTCTGTCCTGCTAGGCCTTCTTCAGTCATCAAATACTGTAGGTCCTAATGCCCAACATGCCTGGAATTAAATATCAGATGTGCAACTTTTTTATGTAGTTATCCTGGAAGTTGAGTGATTTAATAAACGTAGACAACAAAGTTTAAATCATAATAAGTCACTCCGAGTTTATGGCAAAATCATATGCCTGAGATTAAGTGGAACTGATAGACAGCTGAAAGGAAACTGATCCGTTTTTTATCAGACAATGGGATCAGGGCTGGGTTTAAAAGTTGTGTTTCAAAGGACAGGGCCTTCGGTGTCTTGACACATGTCGGATTTTAAAATGTGCTACAATGCTTAGTCTCAATGTTCTTGTTACCAGAACTAGACTAAGCACTACAAGTGTTGTAGAGAATATGGATGGTCAGCTTGTCACCCATCTACCCCGAGTAGATTCGTTGTTTTACTGAGCAGGTAAACTGCAGTAAATTTTTACAATTCGATGCATGAATACAGGGTTGAAGTTCTGCTTCAGATCAGTCTTGAGTGTTTTATTGCAGATCTTACAATGAATGGTCGTGACAGACAACAGCAGTCAGACTCACTTTCATCTCCACTGGCTTAACTCATAATCATTCCTGATGTCTCTTCCCCCAAATAAATATCTCTGAATACCATTTGTTAGCCTTTTCTCCTCTGATTTTATTTTTGTATCCTTTATGACCATCAGCCAAGCAGATTAAGCCAAATCTTACCATGTCTGAGCCCCTATACATTCAATACATTTAATGCATCTTGTTATTCTTTGTGAAAGAAAGTTCATCATCATTTTCGAATCATCTAATTTATCTATGATAGCCTGGGTTCACTGTCCACATCATACGGGAGTGGCTCTCTCCTGCAAGAGGATCCTTGTTACAGGAAATAATACAAAAAGTTAAAGAAAACGATAAAGTTAAAGAGAACAATTACTGCTCTGGAATCAATGCAGAGATGAGCACCCAGGGAATGTTGTACACTGACATGCAAAATTAACTGATTTACTCTTCAGCAGAGAAGACTGCAAGGGAATGATACAAATTATTCAAAAACCCTAAAAAAAACAAAGTCAAGCTAAGGGAGCTGGGAAGTTGGATGGAAGGCATTTCTTTACCCAAAGAGTGGTGGGAGTGTGTAACTTACTGCATGTGTTATGTGTGTTGACCTCCTGTGAAGAGGGCCTCTGAACACTTGCGACAGCTGAACGCCGCCACTGGTACAAGTACGGTGTACATGCTGGCTCGGCAGGAATTCCCCATGGGACAGGCATGTCTCTACGGCACCAGAGCACAGCTGGTGGAGGAAGGAGAGGGTGTTAATGAATACACAGCGGGCAAGCTTCACCTGCAAGATCAAACCGACTTTCAGATAAACAACTAGGCCATCGTAAACAGATCAGGCTTTCTGGAGCTTGACAGCAGGCTCCAAGATCAGCGTTTTCTCTCCTTCTTAGAAACCCGTGGACATCGCGGCCACACTCAACACCTGCTACCGCTCACAGCCACAGCAACGCTGAGGCCAGGACCTCCTGCAAGCCAGACCTCGTCCTCTTCCTCGCACCTTTTCACACCTCACTGCTGGAAACGTTTCAGCTTCTCTTCTCCCTTTTCATCCTCTGTGCATGGAAATAGCCTGGCAGCTCCAGTTGAACACCCCGCCGCAGTGTTTTTGGCCAGAAGAATGGGGCTCCAAACCCAAACTTACAGTACTCCTTGGACACCAGGGGGGAAGAAGATGTCTTCTCTATCTTTAAGTAAAGTGCACCTTTAAAATGAAACAGCGGGGTTCAGTGCAACAGGATTCTTGCTTTGCGTGTGCAGTCCGAACATGCTGCTCTGTGATCTTGTGCTGAGTTGTCTTCCTTGAGTTGTGCTACCCCATACCAAACTCATATTCTATTTTTGCATATTTCATTGGCCTTGAAGTCAAATTCCTGCTGCGATGGTCCTTAACGTTGTTTTTGGAGACTCATTTAAAATTTCAGAATGTTCTCAATCCAAGCCACTAATTAAGCACTTTTCACAGCTACGTCAAAGAAGTCCTGTGATGACTCAGCCTTCAAAACCCGATTTTGTTTTATTTATTTTAGAGCTGCTTTCCAGCCCATGCCTGGGTTTTATCTTCGCAGAGGGCTAATTAAGGAAATGGCAGCTTCCCAAATTACATTTAGCCATTGTTTCTGTTTTAAAGACTCCAGTACACAAGAGATATGTAAACCATGTCTATTTACACAAAGCCCACAGCAGCCAGTCTTATACGGTTCAGGCTCTAAATTTAAAAACACTTTGTACAGGGTGATGTTCAGTACAACTGTGTAATTTCTTTAATTCATTTATTTCATTTCCGAATGAATAAAACCAGAGCGCACGAATGGACACTCTGCAGTAGTGTTCTTAAAACCGAAAACATGAGGTACTTTTTAACCCAAAGGTTTGTGGGAGTGTGGGACAAGCTGCCCAGCCATGTTGAAGGTGATAATCTGGCTTCTTTCAAGAACCAGCTGGATGAGCAATCAATTTCTAACTACCAAATGAGTTAAAGGGCTAGAAGACCTCCTTTCATTTGTCACCTCGTTCTTGTGTACGGGAGCATCCCCTCTCACCAGATGAGTTTTATCGTAACATCCTAAAATTTTCAAAGAAGTGTTGTGACAAGGCAAATCTGCAGACCCTAGGACAAGCTGTCAAAACACCCTCTATAGTGTTGTCACAACTGAAACACAACGTTATGCTAATGCTCCTGCAGTGTTCATTTGCTGGCCTGGGATTCTGTTACTTTGCTGATGCTTTAATAGTGGGTACAAGACATCCCTGAGAAATGACCTTTAAATGCAGATGCAGTGCGTAACAGAAATAGGTCTGGTTTGTGTAACGTGGCTACAAGTATTATGCCTGAATGTCCAACATACCTCAGCTGCACCTTTCTAGAGCTGGTGTCAAATTTGGTCTAGAATGGTCTAAACTCAGCCTATGGGATTAACAACATTTGGGAGTGTTATTGCTACAGAGATGATGCTTTTACATGTAGGATTTTAAAAGAAGACGTTTGACAACAATGTCTTTGTTTTTTGCGTGTTCTTTGTGCAAGGAGTGCAGTGCAGCTGTTATATAAGGTTTTGCTCATCCGCACAGCGTAGGCAACAGCAGAGGAATGTGACCGCAGGAGAAGAGAGGCAGAGCATGTTTGAGCCTCCTGCTTAGGTAAACACTTGTGTTGTGTTAGAGTTATTTTTAAACCTTTCTCTCTGGTGGTCTTTTCTGATACTCTACTTCAGTTGCATGTATTTCTTCAATATATATTATACTATCACATACAGCAGTGTTCTGAAATAAGTTTTCATTCTTACTTAGTACAGCAATATTCAAGTATTCCTTATTGGTACAGTTGATACCTCCCAATATGACAACACTTCTTCACACATGTTTCTCACTAGGCATTGTGTTGATATTAAAAGGCTTTAACTATAATGCTAAAATTTGTACAGTACATGTACTGTATCTCTGTGCAATACTGAGAGCCTGAAATTATCTTTAGGCAAAATGTAGGGAAATTGTTACCCGTTCAGCTGATGTGTTTCCTGTGAGCAGTGTTCTCTCAGTTTTTCCTGAAGGAAAATAAAAACCTGACAATACAAATTGCATTTCCATGTTTTACTTTAACATTCACCTTTTTAAGCACTTTATCCAGTAAAGGGGCGCAGGGGAGCCAGAGCCTGTCCCAGAAACCTTCAGGCTCAAGGCGGGGTACACCCTGGATGAGACACCAGTCCATCACAGGGCAGACAGACACGCACACTCACACTAGGGACAATTTCCCCAGAATCCAATTAACTTACCAGTATGTCTTTGGACTGTATCAGGAAATCCAGGCAACCACAGGCAGAGCATACAAACTCCACACAGCTCAGTACTGAACCCGAGGCCCCTGCGCTGTGAGGCAGTAATGTCAGCCACTGCACCACCGTGCTAGCTGTGCTACTTAACCGCTTCTTAGTGCTACTTAGCCACTTTGCTACTTAATTTTAGATGTGTTAGTTAAAAAAGTAATAGTAGTAGTCTGACGGAGCGTACTCATGGCTAGACTTAACTGTACAATACATCTTAAGGAGAAAGATTTGAATTAGTACTTTTTTTTTACAGTTTTAAGGTTTTGGAAAGTTACTGGTGATCCTATGTCTCTTTACGGGTCTCATACTCTGTCTTGTTGCAGCGACGGCCACTGAAATTTGAATATTGGTGAGGTATGACCAATATACATCCAAAAGAGTTGTTAAAAAAGTCACATTTAAAATCACTCGCATTGGTTTAAACCAATAGAGGCCCAATTTTTCTTCAATTTGCTCCTGTGTACCAACGACTTCAGAGCCCCCAAGAACTCTTTTTATCTCGGCTTCCATATTACTTTATATTTTAAGGGAAAATGTCTACAAATGTCTACAAACGCGGAAGTACTCTAATTATGTGGTGTCAAAGCAGCTGCCATGGCACGATGCCTTCGCCTTTTCCATGATGATTTGAAAACCTCACAGCTGAGGTAAAACAGCAGCGTGGGCTCAGCTACTGAATTTGAGGACTTCATCCCTGGTTTACTAAGTGTTGTTCCTGTCTGTGCAGCATTGAGAAAGCAGGCGAAGCTGATGTGGGGTGGGGCGGGGGGTAATTTCTTCATACGTTATGGGATTTGAAACTCGAAATCAAGAGTTTTTCAGCCTGAGCAATTACTGTTGGTCTTCTAGGACCTGAGGCTGCAAAACTGACAGGTGTTGAAGTTGTGCAGCAGGAACCCAAATTCCCACAGTGTAGCTATGCTGCACACAAACTCTGACTCTGCGTTATTTTCCCAAATGGCTGAACCTCCAAATCATGCTGTGCTACAAGAGCAAGAAAGTTATTCGTTAAAAGTCAGAAGCAGGATCTCTAGTTCAGCGTTCTGATCTGTTTGATGGGATTGAGATGAAAGAAAACGGGATCGTGGGGTCATTGTTGTGCACTTCTTCAAAAGCTCAACCAGAAGACACCAGAAGTATCTCTCAGAATCTTGGAGTATTTCTGCAAGTGGAGGACTAGCTGCTCATTGACAGTTTTGATCACATAACAAAATGTTCCTTCGGGAGCTTCATCCTCTATCTTGTTGGCTGTATGGCTGTGAGCTCGCGGTTGTAATCCACAGCTGTGACCACTGAGCTGGGACTCAATCCCGGGTGACCAGTCCAGGTCCTGCAGAGCCACAGTGCAGAAGGTCTTGTAGGTCAGCCCGAAATATCTGACCTGTACTGACAGCTGAATGTTTGAGAGATTTGATCGATTGAGGAAGTTAATTGGCTTAATTATGTCAGGAGGAGTCAGCTGGGATCCTCAAGAGCAATAGGGTGTCGGCAATTTCATTTCAAAAGATCTTTAACTGAGCAAACAGCCTGCCTATGTGGTCAAAACAAAATGGTTTAAAAAATGTATGTGTAAAAATTGATGAGTTATGGGTTATCTAAAAAAACATACGTGGTGTCTCAGTGTCTTTGGCCTGGTTAAGCTGGGTTTTCAAGAAAGCCAGTGTTTAAACCCCAGAGCAGAGTGATTTCTCTAGGATGTACCAGGGCATTTGGTATAATCAGAGTCATGTGAATTCTTTATTCTCTGGCACAGCTTTGGTGAAAAGAGTAATAATCCAGGCAGACGTGGTTGAACAAATATTTATTCTTAATGATGGCAAGACAAACACTACACTATACACAACATATGTTTCAACATACAGTACAAGTTACTCTATGTATACAGCATTTACAGAGTGTTACAAGTGTTTCAGAGGCTTAATGTCCTAATCAGACATAAAAACCCCCAGACGTCTACTAAGTATTAAATCAATGCCTATAGAGGCCAAAAAAGAGATAAGCTGCCTTTCTAACTAAATGCAATACTACCTGCAGTTAAATCTCTGCACCCCATGTGCCACAAAATAAATAGGAGCCTAAGTCCTTCTTCTAAAAATGCACCCTAAGCAGGAAAGACATTTCTAACTGAGCTATTTTACCCAGGAAACTGACGTTTCCCAAAAACACAGAATAGCAAGCAATCTCTAACAAGCTTCAAATACTTATTTTGAGTCAGGTTTGGTCTGGATTGTCATGAAGTAGAGGCTATCGCCTGGCACAAAATTCAAGTTCCAATACCTCCTGACTCCTTTCTTTTCTCTCTCTTCTTCCCTCTTCTTGTTTCTTCTCCTCTCTCTGTGCTCTTGAAGTGATCTTATAATGTGTGTTTCTGTACTGCTCATTGGCAATCACCACTTTATTACCTAGGCATACCAAGGTAAACATCACAATTGGTTTTTGCTCAAGGGATCCTCCACATCTCAGCAAACATCCCTTCTGCTTTGAAGCTAGAAGTGTTTATTTTGCCAGGTGTCCCAAATGTTATCTTAACTCTAAGAGACACTTCCTAGACACTTAAAGCTGTAACAGAATGTTAATCCTTTGCATTGAAATATTGACTAAATTGTCCTTTGTTAAATTTAGTAAAGAAAATGTTTTCATACAAAGGAAAGAACACTTCTAATAATAATAAATATAATTGCTTACACTTATATAGCGCTTTTCTGGACACTCCACTCAAAGCGCTTTACAGGTAATGGGGACTCCCCTCCACCACCACCAGTGTGCAGCCCCACCTGGATAATGCACCAGTACTCTCCCCACACACCAGCTCTCAGTGGGGAGGAGAGCAGAGTAATGAAGCCAATTCATAGAGTCAGACTTTTCAGACTTCTGACAGAATTCAGACTTCTGTCTGGCAAGCAATGCGTGCGTCTTTCTTGATTAGTGTATTGATACAACAGTGTATCGATATGACTGTTCAAGGCAGGGTTAGAGAGCAGCCAGAAGGCTTGGGAAAGGTTTGCCACTACTTGACCTAGCAATGTGAGTTTTCCTCCCCTTCACATATGAAAGCTAGAAAAAGCCAAAGGCAAGGAGCTGACAGTAATTATCCCAGACAGGTGGAGCAAGAGGAGAGCTTGTGATCAACATTGAGTGTCCTCTGTGACTCTGTGCAGCTTCTCTAAGATTCTCTGCTCACACGTTGCTAATGCTCCATCATAAAGACTCACAGGCAGGGCCGTGGCCTTGTACAGTACTCCAGGTCAGCAGAGTGATTCCTAAAGACAGCCAGCCCAAACATACCACCGCAAGCAGCATTACTCATTTTTAAGCATTATTAGTGTGTTTTGTGATCAGCTGCATTTATAGTTAAAACTAAGGTTGCTGCTGGAAGAGGTGTTAGTGGGGCCAGCAGGGGGCGCTCACCCTGTGGTCTGTGTGGGTCCTAATGCCCCAGTATAGTGACAGGGACACTATACTGTAAACAGGTGCCGTCCTTCTGATGAGACGTAAAACCGAGGTCCCGACTCTCTGTGGTCATTAAAAATCCCAGGGTGTTTCTCTAAAAGAGTAGGGGTGTAACCCCGGTGTCCTGGCCAAATTTCCCATTGGCTCTTACCAATCATGGTCTCCTAATAATCCCCCTCTATGAACTGGTTTCATCACTCTGCTCTCCTCTCCACTGATAGCTGATGTGTGGTGAGCGTTCTGGCGCACTATGGCTGCCGTCGCATCATCCAGGTGGGGCTGCACACTGGTGGTGGGGGTGGGGAGTCCCCTTTACCTGTAAAGCGCTTTGAGTGGAGTGTCCAGAAAAGCGCTATATAAGTGTAAGCGATTATTATTATTAGTTGATGATGTGTCAGTTTGCCCATGCGATTTCATCATCTGGTTTCAAGCTGAGGGCAGCTCCTACAGACAACAGGACCTCACAGTTTTTGTGTCCATCTGCTCAGCCTGGCAGCTGAGACATGATGCACCACAGGCAGGCATTATTTTAAATGAGAAAATACAAATTCCTTATTTCCTCAGCCTTTTGCTTAGTATAATATCAGTTGAAGGCGTCTGTAGGCCGTAATTCTGTCTAAATTCCATTTCCCTGAGTGGCACTTGAACAGTTCGAGAGGTGCCTTACACCCCTAATCACGAGTTCTCTTGGTGTTGAAGTGCACTTTAACTGGAATCAGCTCTGCAGGATATGGTTGTGGTGACTCAGTGTGCAGTCTGAAGGGGGTGCAAGTGTGGGCCCTGTCTGCCCCACCCCACAGAAAGGGCTGTAGCCAGTCAACCAGTCAGCTTTTCAGAAAATACTAAACGTGGAGGATTAGCAAACACTGTGGAAGCTGCAAAGGAAATTAAAAAAAGATTTCGACAGAATTCAGCTCTAGGCAAATATCTGCCAGATGTTTATATTTGATGTAGACAAGTGAAAGATGTTATATTTTGGGTAGCAAAAATAGAACTTATGAAAAAAGCTTTCATGTTGACGCATCATTTTCATCTTCCAGGTGCTTTGGCGAAGCAAAAAATGCTATGATTTATAGTTAAAAATTTGGAGATTTTAAATTAAGGGTTGTGATGTTGCAATTGTACAATGCTCTAGTAAGACGTCATTTAGGTGAAAACATTACAGAAAGAGATAGCACTTCTCGGCAATCAGTCTAGAAAATCGTGATTAGATACATTTCCAAAGTTCAAAGTACTGTCTTGTGGTGACAGGCTAAAAGAGCCGAATCTTTTCAGAAATGACTATGAGGGGGCATGATAAAGACAGAGCCCTCAAGGCATTGGAAAAGCCTGCACTATGAACTTCATCACAATTAACAGTGAAACACAAACCAGAGGACACAAATGGAAGCTAAGGGAGTGAATTTAAAACTGAGAACAGAAGACATGTCTTTACACAAAGGGTTGTGGGGGTGTGGAACAGGCCACCCAGCCACACTCTTGGAGGTGAATACCCTGACTTCTTAAAAGAAGAGCTGGGTAAGACCCTCAGATCAATTAGCTGCTGACTACCAAACAAAGGTGCTGAATCCCATGCTCTCTTTATTCCTTCTACTGTCTCTGCTTTTATTTTATTAATAGGATATTAACTAATTACTCTCTGTATCCATGGCTGTCTGCCTGCAAAACGAGTCACAAAGCAGTGTAAAATGCTTGCTGTTTTAATATACAGTGTTTGCCAGTCAGTAAGTAGGTGGAACGGAAATGTTTCTTTCACTATCCACTATTTAAGTACAGCCTTGCATGTGAATAATGGGATTTGTAAAATGTTTTTTTAAATAATTTTATTGTAGCCTAACATTCAAATGTTAATACCTTTATAAAGTAGAGCTGCTACATCTTTAGGATACCTCAGTGCCTGTATGAGTTAATATAGTCCCCTGCTCGTGTATTTCTGGTCTCCTGTCTATCCCCCAAGCCCTTCTACACTCTATGGGTGACAGGGCCTTCTGCTGTGTCCCAGAGCTCTGGAACTCTATCCCTAAAGATAACAGAGTCACCTTCCCTAAACATCTTCTTTAGAAGGGCGGTTATTGAACTGGTTCTTTGTGGCCCGTTGCTTTCCTGCTGTATTCCATACTCCCATCTACTGTCTCATCTCAACGCGAATCTTTGTTGTTGTTCTGTAAAGCGCTTTGAGAGGCCACTCTTAAAGGTGCCGTATAACAATAAAATGTATTATCTTGATTATTAATGTAATGATGCAGCCAGAACCTGGGTATCTTGGAAGTTATGAACATCAAGAGAAAAAAAAAACATTTGAAAATCAGCTTTGTGCGACACAGCAGTGACATTGAAATGGAGCACAAGAAACCCAGATCAGACGCCTCGAGACATCCCTTCTGCTCTTGGCGAATTGACACCTGTTCTATTGCTCCTCGGAACCCACCCGCAAGAGATGTGCTGGGTGGTGAAAACTGGCTTCATTTGATGCTCCTGTTGCCAATTAGTGTGAGAGAGCAGGGCGGCGCAGTGGTTAAGGCCCCTGGTTCATAGTCTCAACATTGTGGGTTTGAATCCTGTAACAGCCTCAGCTGCATACAGAAAATGGAGGCAAATACTATATATAGTAGGTCACTTTTGACAAAAAGTGCCAGACAAATACAGGGCGGAGCTGTGACTCAGGATCTGCGCCTGTGGCTGGAAGGTTGCCAGTTCAAATGGCAGAGGACTCCTGCTCCGTTGGGCCCCTGAGCGAGGCCCCTCACACCAATTGCTCTGTATAAATGGCTGACTCTGCGCTCTGACCCCAGGCTTCTCTCTGAGCCTGTGTGTCTCATGGGGAGCAAGCTGGGGTATGTGAAAAGACAAATTCCTAATGCAAGAAATTGTATACAGCCAATAGAGCGATCTTATCTTACAGTAAATATAGAAGCTGCCATTTTGACTGTGTGAGTTGTTTGTTTACGATGTGTGGTTTCTTTTCGTCTCCCCCCTTGTTGTTTGTCATAGTGTGTGTGGGACGAGCAGTGCCCTGCTACTGCGCTGGCACTCTGTGGGTGTCTGTTTCACAACTACTGTGCCTTCCTTTGAAGAATTTAAACAGGGCTTATCTGATAGTGTTAAACACCACTGATGCTTGATAAATGAGCCGTTATGTTTTTTTTATCTCAAGTCTCGAATCTGTTGACACATTTAATGATAAATAAAGCAGCTGTGGATTCACATGACTAGATGAAAACATGCGTGAGGAAGTGTTTTGTTGTGCATTGTGGATTTTTCCTGCCCATTTCATTGTGTGTTAATGCAGTCAGGACAGCACAAAGATTTTCTCAAAGCGCAAAAAAGCTAGCCAGGTTATTTTCTTCCTGTTTCCCAGGTGTCTGTCCTGTTGGTTTAGAATTTAGGAACCAAAGATTATTCTCAATAATCTCAAGGAAAAAGCAAAGCAAAAATGTTAGAGCAAAATCTGACTTTTAAAAACAAAGCAGATCGAAACTGTTATACGTAAAATAAAACCGCGCCTTCAGAAAATGCGGATGAAAAGCCACAGTCTGTCAGAGTGATTATCTATTGTCGGTCCCTGGCGACAGAGATAATGGCTTGGACAGTGTTCATTAATGGTAAATCCCCTGCCTGATTTTCCTTCTTTCTGTGAGACTCAAACCCACACCAAGTGAGGGTTCAGAGTCAAAGAGCCAGTAATAACAGGAGGGCAAACAATGGCCGATCCTGACACATCTCTGATGACAAACCTTCAGTGGAAAAAATGCTGCATCTGAGTCAGGCTTCCAAAAGCTATGAAAACAGGTACACTTTGCAGTTACCATCTTTATGAAGCGTTCTCTTTGATCTATTTTTCCTTGCCTCACAGCAGCCCTGCTTTGAGAGAAAATGCCCTCCTGTGTTCATTACAAATTCCTGGGTCCATTGCAGCAATGATGGCTAAGCCCTAAAGCTTATAGAGGTATGAGGGAAAGACAGGGAGAGGGGATGAATATCCTGAGCGCAGTTCCTTCAGTGAACAGGAAGTTACAAAGACTCTTTCATAACGTTAACCCCTCGAGGTTAGATATGAAATTGTGGACTCGATCGTTCAAGACACAATCGGAGCTGAACAATTGTGTTCTGTGAGCAGCCTGTGTTAAAACTCACAGTCTCACGTGGTTGGTTATGTCACAGAGATGGTGTAGATCATGTTATTGTCTGAGGCCATTTTGTAATTCCTAGGTTTTAAAGCAGTAAATCCTTCAAGGACAATTAGGGTTGTTTTATTTCTAAATTATGAGGCTAAAGCAAAGCATAAGTCAGTAACTTTAAAAACCTGTAGTAGTTCTGTCTTATCCACTAACTGCTTTCAGTAGAGATATTGCTCTCTTATAGTAGTATTTTTAATTAGAAAATTGGATGCTGAAGTTCACTTTGCAATAACGAGTAATTCTGAAATCTGGTTTCTATTGAGATATTAATCTATTAAGATATCCTCTGGAAAACATACTGTATGTCTGTCATCTGCTGAAGAACAGACTACATTTGTCGATTCAGTTTTATATTTTAAAAACAGGGCTACTGAAGCAAGCAGAAATCTTGATTGATACAGTAGGTAACAATAACAATACCTTATACTGTAGCTCAAAGGGCTTTTAGGTATTTACAAGCAGGTCAGAGAGAGAAGAAAAAAACTAATAATAATAAAATTGGATAGATCCTTATGGAAACCTCCATCTATCTGTCCATTAAAGGAAAGCTGTTTTTTCCTGGTGTGGGTAATACAACCCAGAGCCTGGGCAGGACCGCAAGCACCTGGCAATCCTGCGGACTCCACACAGAAGGTGCCCTAGTCCAGAATCGAACCCGGGACCCAAGAGCTGTGAGGCAGCAGTGACAACTGTAACACCCCCATGCTGCCATTAATTGAAAACTAAAATCTGAAAATAGACAAATGTATTTTTATAGTGCTCACAATGTGATTAATTATACAGTGGGTTACAGGCCCTAAAGCTATTATTGGTGCCTACGTAACAGTGTGACTTGATTAATGCTATGAGGTTGCATAGCCTAGTCAATAGTACATTTTTAGAAACCCCAGTGTTCTGAGATTAGAAAGTACAAGCAGTAGAGGGGAAGAAAAAAGCACACTGGACTAAATACAGAGTGAGGAACTCATGAGAGGTGGGACTTCTTTTCTATATTTGAAAGGCCAGCTTGATTTTCTTGCACTTCTGTCTAGTGCACTGAGGCGTCACGCCCCACACCAGTCCTGAACGTTCACCCTGGGCCTCCTCTGTAGCATGGGAGTTGAAAACCTGGAGCCACGAGCTGCACCCATACCTGATCCCAGAGGAGAAGGATGATTCCAAGAAGCTCCTGTGGTTAGCCGAACCAAAATGAAAGCACAAAGCTGTCACGGACGCCCAAAGGGACTAACCGTGGAGAGCAGGAGAACGGATAAAGACCCATATGCGTAGCGGCGGAACGGGAAAAAGGCCCGGGCTCATTAGTGCAAAGAGTTCAGGAATGCCGTATAGAAACCAATGCCCTCAGGGAGCGGACGTGGGGCGATCTGGTGCTAGGCGGGTCTCAGGACATCCGAACGTCAAT